>NC_064285.1:243610-314344 GCF_019186545.1 Solanum stenotomum | reverse complement strand
AAAAATGGCCACGTAGGGCTAATTAATATTTCTTTATATTATTTTATGTTATTCTCATCATATCATCATATCATCATCATCATAAGTGGTGGTTCCCTTCGACTACCAAGGGTATTCCCGTCATTTCCTTCCTTAAAAGAGCTCATACCAATACTACCAAACCTATCAAAAATGGCCACGTAGGGCTAATTAATATTTCTTTCTTTTAGCACTTTTTTTTTGCTCTCAAATGCTACCAAACCAATCAAAAATGGCCACGTAGGACTAATTAATATTTCTTTCTTTTAGCACTTTTTTTTGCTCTCAAATACTACCAAACCAATCAAAAAAGGCCATGTAGGGCTAATTAATATTGCCCGTGCCTTGCACGGGCACCCTTATCTAGTATATATATATTGATTGGTGATGTTTTTTTTCTTGAAAATGAAATGACACACAAATGAATAGTATAACGTGTCACCATCTAATTCGTCCTTTTAATTGAGCCTCATCTTGTAGATCAGGTACAACTAAGAACTTTTTTAATTATTTATATTATTTTTTTAGATTAGCATTAAGTAGAACAAGAAAATCAACATTAAGCATCATTTAAACTCTGAAGTGTGTTTTGATTGAACCATTAGATCCATAATTTCGAAAAAAAACACTTAGAATCATTGATTTTGAATCAAATAACACTAAGCATCATGAATACAACATTTTCTGAAAATCCGAACAAAACATCTGTCTGAACGTATTCAAAGAGTGAGGTAATTAGCTCTATGAAAAGTACTTATTTTGTGGAACTTCCATGCAGAAAGTGAGTTCAAAGGAGTTCCTTTCCATCCAATTGTTACGAAATTTTCATTCATTTCGAGCGTGAAAGAGTTCTTACCACTGAACTTTTCTACCACCGTCTTGGCTTGGTACAACGATGAGTTGCTCATTTTCATCTCCTCCATTCCAAATCGCTTGAAATACTCTCTCCATAACTCGATCGTTACATGTCTCATAGTCCTTTCCTCCCCCTCATTCGCGACAATGTTCCTTATTCCATGCCACATTACTTCTTCTTCCATAGCCTTCCTAGTTGATTCATTATTTTTCATACAATCCTCGAACAAATCAAACAAAGCACCGTGATAGAATAGAGCTTCAATGAAACGGTTAACAAAAACAGGAGAGTTAAGATTTGCCTCGACCTCTGCAACAATCATTATACGAGGATTCATTTCTTTGATGAATCCCATCAAGAAATCGAGTCTATCTTGTTGTGTTATCATGTTGGAGAGTAGATATTGCGCGTAAACTGCAAGGGATTCCTCAGGATCGATGTCTAAGTCTTCTCTCTTTAGATCAAAGATATCTTTCACCATAACTATCTTAAAACATAACGGAAAGTGCAAGGACTCAGCAAAACTCATTAGTCGTTTACCTGTCTCCTCGACGTTAGTCCTTGATTGAACATCTATCAATGCAGTTACCTTAAGATACTCAAGAGAATTTTGAGAGTTGTGTTGATGAGTTGCGAGTGCTTGCATTAGGATTGTCCATTGCACTCCCATTTTGATCTCGAGATCAACTATATGAATCCTTTTCGAGTTCTCCACATTTTCCACTATAGCTTGAATTCCAGCAAATTTCACCACTTGACACATTGGCATGTCCTGAACTGCAATCGTGCACGCGTTTATACTCCTTAACGACTCCTGAAGATCTCTCATTCCATGTAACCCTAAACCTTTCGTGCAATTTTTCCCCGTTTCAATATCAACTCGTTCGTGTAGAGCACGAGAGAAATAGTACACCAATCTCTCAACAGGGTTCCCTGTTTTGGAACTCAGCTTATCACATTCATTCAAAAGGTTAATCGCGCTATCAAAAACCTTCTCCCCGATTTTCTCTGCAGAAGCAAGTAGACGTTCAACGAGCATTACGGTTCTAGACTCTTCCTCTGAAAGACTACACAATGAGTTAATAAATGGATGATCGAATTCAGTAGATTGAATAAATTTTTGTCCGCCAAATCGAAGAATTTCCTCTGTGGACAATTTACAAACACTTGGTGTGCACTCATTTTCACTAATTTGAACAACATCAATCTTTTGCCCCTTTAATTTTCTAAATCCATTTCCAAAGTCTTTCAATATGTTGAGTGAAGAAATCAATGATTTCTTCGCTTTTTTGTTATCATCTGTTGTTTCTTTAATATGAAGAATAGTTGTTGTTTCATCTTCAACGTCGAAATCCCAATCATCAAATGTAACAAAATCATGTTCGTTTTGTTCTTGCATACTACTTGTTTTTTCTTCTGGTTCGTCAAACGGCCAGCTGGTTGGGTTTTCCATATTAGTATGAGTCAATTTCAAAGAATTGGTAACAATTTTATATATGGTTTTTATAATTATAGAAACTTTGGTATCATCTATAATCGATGTTTTCAATTTTCGAAAAAAAGACAAATCAAGCAGTACTAAGTTCAGCTCGATGATATCAGTAGATATTGTTGTTATTTGGTTTATGTGTAGGATTCTAGTCCAATGCATTATGCTTTTGCTATGCGGAGTATGTTGTACGCAGTTTTATCTTGCATTTTCGCAAAAGGATGATTCACACTCCACAAAGATTTATCATTCGAAAAGAGGAAAAAATGGAGTCTTTATCTATTGAAATGGCAAATGTATAGACCTCAACGAGATAGTGCTATTTCAAGCTAACTGACTATCCCGATAAGAAGATGAAGCCTGATCGGGCTAATAAGAAAGCAATCAATGGAAGGGGTCGAACATGTTGTTACATTTTTTCTGAATCTTTCAAGATGAAAATAGATCGAGTGACTTAACTTCCTCTAGGCAGTTGCATACAGCTTTGCTACAAGTGGTCCTCCTTTGAATTGTGTGATTCCATAGCTACGATGTGGCTCGCCAACATGTCAAGCAGCCCCTTCCCAAACTGTTTTTGAGCCATCCCTGCTACTATAACTTGAGCGCCACATAGTTGGACGATAACCATTCTTATCGAATTTCATTGCAGATAAATAATAATCACATTTCTTACATCTGAACACGAAAGGAATGGAAGCTCTAACATCTACGAAGGGACCTCGAGATTGTCTATAGGGTTTGAGTTGTCCTCGTTCAAACCAGAAACAATATCCCCTTCTGTTACCTCCTCTATTTCGCACTTCAAGTTCTGTAACAGTCCACACATGTAGACTTGTTTTGGGTAAACATTCATAAAAAAACATCTAATGAATTCTAAGTTCAATCCATCTATAACTCGAAAAACTAACACAAATTCAGCTTTCATAACACCAAAAAATCAAACAAACAAGGGGGAAAATCGCGAGTACTTATGGTTATGTTCCATTTGGTGCAAATTGTAAACATAAAACATACTATTCTACCTTTGAAAAATGAACTTAAAAAAGTTTTTGATCTTCTGCATAAGCCCGATTTTAGGCTTATTTTTCTCCACTACTATTGCCTTTGATGATTCATTGATAGTTGGATCCTCTGCTTTCGCAGTGCTCAAGACCTTGATAGCACTTTCTAAATCCACAAACATTTTCCTTGAAATTTTCTGAAACTGAAAAGAGGTGTAAGGTCGAGACGATGACTTAACATCTCCTTGATACAGTCCTGCGGTTGCCTTTCCACCAGCATACGAATTAAGAGAAGCTAATATGAACTCTCCGCGTTCACAAAAGTACTTATGAACAAATTCCTCGAAGTTCTTTGGAGGTGCACGTATATGACAAAGCATAGTTTTACATGTCCTTATGAAAACATCCTCATTATAAGCTAAAGACAGCTTCGACAAAGCATCAGAGTCGCTGATACATCTTACGCGAACAGGCTCATTGAAGTAAGGTTCAGCATTGAGTACTAGTCCCTGGATTGAGACGAGAAGTTGAAGAATTGTAGAAATTTTAGGTGTCCATTTTTCGACTTTGTCTCCATGCCAAGTGTTGATGAGGCTCAAACAAACTCTTCCATTAGGATAGAGATTAGGATTCATGTGAAAGCCACGTGACAAATAGCTGAGTTTTGGAGGATTGTATGGATAATCTGAAGGAAAGACAATGTCGAAGAAGAAGAGTCCATCGTGATATGGAGTCCCTGAGGCACCAATGATCACTGCTCGTAGAAGATCAAGTCGTTTCTCATAAGTTTGAACGTAAATCGAATCAGGGAGATTTTTCTCAAGGATTTTCCATTCTTTCATGATAGCTTTGCAGGTAGAAGTGTTTGTATCATTGAAGCATTTTTTTTCTTTTCTGGATTGGTTTGATTTGATGAAATAATGATCTGATTCATCTAGTGCAACATCAAAATGTGGAAATTCCATAGTTTTACCACATGTTTTCCCTGATAAAATAACAGCAAAACGGAGTTAGCATAGGGTAGAGTATACACAAACGTTCACCTCTATCTTTCAGAAGGTGGAGAGACTGTTTCCTAGATCCACTTGGTTGAGCATTTTTATCTAGACACACCTCAACAACAACATACATTTTGTAATCGAACAAGTGGGATTTGGGCGTTATACGTAGATTTGAAAAGGAAATACAATAGTGCATAAGTATAATGTAGAAAAGAAGAGTAACAACAATAAAATAAAACAAATATCGTAATCGGAAATACAATAGGAAAACTAGACTGTGCTCGACTACCTATATCCTAATTCTAGTGGTGCTCCACTACCGACTAGCCTTCTATCCTGATTCCGATATCGTGCTTGACTACCAACTAGACTTATATCCTAATTCTGGTGGCCCTCCACTATCGACTGGCCTTCTATCCTAATTTTGATAATTTTGGTGGCACTCCACTACCGACTAATCTTCTATCCTAGTTCCGGTCGTGATTGACTACCAACTAGCATTTAACCCTATATATAAACACACGGAGAATTCAACTTATCATATATACATAATATAGTATTTTAACTTTATCTATCGCGTTCCAACAAATGAGAATTCAAATGAAATCGACCCCCTAAATCCGCCCCCGTGACCAATCTACCCACAATTTTACTATGTTAACACTGAGGATTCATATCACCGACTCTAGCTTATTTGAGATTGAAGTGTATGTAGTTAAATTTAAACATGGTATTAAAAACTACAAAAAAAAATAAAAAAAAAATACCTGAAACGATAGCCATACTTGTTCTTCTTCGTAAACTGATATTAAAGACTAATAATACTAATAATGATACTTATAAAAAGTATTAAATTAGTTTCATCCCATATAGAGTTCTTATTGTTCTAGGTGACCTATATATATGGCTTTAAAAATTCTAATACACATAAAACTCTTCCACTTATTGAAAATTATAATAAATGTTTTTATCAATTATAATCAGTCAAACTTCTCCCTAACAACATAGTTTGCTTTGAGATTTTTAAAATGGTATAGCGATGGAAATATATATTCACATAATCTAGGGAATCGTCTAATCTTTCATTTTTTTAGTGTTATACCGTAACAAATTTAGTTAACTCAATGACGGAAATATATATATTCACATAAAAAAAAATTTGTGTATTATTTATGAGTTAGAAAAGTTGTTTTCGATCGACTATTGGCTCAACTGAAAAAAATAATTTAAAGCATGATAGCAAGAAAAAATCACAGTAAAATAACAAAATGTGCAAATCAAATAAAGCAATATATAGTAGTACACATAAAAGAAAACAAACAACGTACAACAACACTCGACTAGCTAACTAACCAACGAATAATAATATATATAAATTAATTAATTAATTTTTTTCTCAACCATAAAAGAGTCCTTGGAAGTCCTCCAACATAGAAAGAAAAAATTAAGTTTTACCAACTAATTTGTTGGGTTAAATTAGCAACTTCTAACTATCTTACAAATCATTTATACAAAAAAAAAAAAGATTTAAAAATTAAATATGTTGTTATCTTTCTTTAAAAATACTTCAAGATGAATATTAATATTACATTGTTTTTGGTAATTTTCCTAGTTATATATGTAATATTCTTGGATTTTGTTCATGGTTTATCTGTGAAAAATGTGATTGATTCTCAAGTATTAACACAAAAAATTGGCACTAATCGCACAATTATAGTGGATATTAATGGACAAGGGGATTTTAAATCTATTCAAGCAGCAATTAATACAGTTCCAAATGGGAATTCCAATTGGATCATTATCCATGTTAGAAAAGGGACATACAGGTATACTTGGTTAATTTTTTCGATTCGATCTCTGAAAAATAGTCATTATTCTCTGAAGTTTTAAATTATCGTCGAGTTTCACTTAGGTCGTTGAATTTGATGAAATTCCAGAATAATGACTAGTTTTCGAATTACTTTTCTATTTCAATAATGGTGGTATCCGACCCAAATAACTTACACATAATTGTTATTATTTTATTGAGTACTTGTGACTATGTCAACCTTAGGTAAATAACATATAAAAATGAGAGAATTAGAATGTTAAGGATCTTATAAGAATAAGTTCAGGATCAAATATTTAAACGCATTTTGTATACATACCCAAGGAACAAATTTGTGTGGCCTAGGGTCAGAACGGACAGTACCTTAACCGTTGCACTAAAGTTGTTACACAATAGGCACCTATTCCTATTCACCAACACATATCGATACTAAACTAGTCCTACGTGGATGAAAAGAAATCATCATATAATACGACATTTATCTAGTTTTTACGATTTTTATTGGTCATTAGACTATACCCTTGAGGGATTAATCGTTTCATACAAGGAGCATAAATAATTTCAAAAATATTTATATATTTGAATTCATAGTCTCTCTCTATATTGAAATGAATCGATAACATATAAAATCAAATTCATTAAATTCTAGAGCTGCCTCGATTCTTTCTTTATAATAAAAAAATGAATTTGTTGAGATTTTTTTTAATTTTTTTTTCAGAGAAAAAGTTAATGTACCACCAAAGAAGTCCTACATTTTTATGAGAGGCAATGGAAAAGGAAGAACATCAATTGTATGGTCAGAAAGTTCCACTGATACAACCAAATCTGCTACTTTCAAAGTTGAAGCTCCTAATTTTGTTGCCTTTGGCATTAGTTTCAAGGTTCATAATTTTCTAATATCCATCTACATAAAATATTCTTTTTAATTCGTATCGATATAATATCTCGCGTTCACACAGGATTCAGAGAACCGCCACATCCTAAAGGGTGCAATATAGACAGTTTACCTCAATGCAAACATTAGTACCTGCTTTTACGGCTCGAACATGTGACTATAGGTCACAAAAAGATAGCTTTACACTTTCTCCATAAAAACTGAGGAAATAAACTTAACACATTTAACATTCACTTAATTGAAGTATGTGTTTTTAGTCCTTTTAGGTAGAAAACATGTTATATTTTGACTATGTTTTAGAACTATATTATTATCAAATAAATATTTTCCTGAAAAATGACTTTCATATCATACAAAATATATATTTCCGAATTATGAAACTCAAATTCATAAATTTAGTTGTTTTTCGTGTATATTAATACATGCCGATTTTCCAAAATTTAATTGACAAACTCCATTTGACCTGAAATTTATTGAAATTTAATCATGACTTGTCTAAAATATGAATATATGCATATATACTAATAAATTTTTTCTTATGTATTTTTATTTAATTTGGTAGAATCAAGCACTTGATGGTGTAACTTCAACCTCACCAAACCAAACATCAGTAGCAGCATTGGTGGGAGCAGATAAAGTTGCCTTTTATCATTGTACATTTTTGAGTACTCACAATACACTTTTTGACAATAAAGGAAGACATTATTATGAGGATTGTTACATTCAAGGTTCATTAGACTTCATATTTGGAAGTGGTCAATCCTTTTATCAAGTGAGTTTAATTTTTATGCATCGATATAAATTATAGTATTCATTCATATAGAAATATATAATCAGGTTATTTATATGAGTAGATTCATGTCAATTTATGTAGACTGATAATATGAAAGAAAGAGAGTTGTATTCTTAGTGTATATAACTTAACTTTCATACATTTGTAGGTTATTGGTTCTACTTTTTATGAATTTAATTAAAAATAATCATAGGTAACTCTCCAAGATAAGAGAAACTATTTCCTAACAAAAAATGTGTCAGTCAACCAATTACAACAAGTTAAAATACACTAATAGTGAATAAATTTTACACAATCAATGTATTGCAACATGCCACAATTGATAATTCGCTTTATTTTCTAGGGTATTAATCTCATTATCTATGAATAATACCTATATATTTTCTTTCATATGACTTGATAGTGTTAAAAAGGTTAATTCCACTATCAACATCTAGAAGTTAAAAATACAACCGTGATAAATGATGTTTGTTACGTTGTACCAATGTCTCTGTTTTAGAGTTTAAGGAATAAGGTAATGAAATTCTGATACTCGATGGACATTTTATTCGTTTTTTTTTTTTTTTTTTAGAATTGTGAGATATTTGTAGTTGCAGATAGAAGGGTTGATATTCGTGGTTCAATAACAGCACAAAGTAGATATAGTGACAAAGAAAATAGTGGATTTGTGTTTGTTGAAGGAAAAGTGTTTGGAATTGGAGGTGTGTATTTGGGAAGAGCTAATGGGGATTATTCAAGGGTTATTTTTGCAAAAACTTATTTTTCTAAGACAATTGTACCTCAAGGATGGACCAATTGGAGCTCTCCAGGATCAACAAAGTAAGACAACCTTTTTCCATCTTTTCATACTTGATTTTGATATGTTTTACTTGAGTCGATCGAGAGTCTATCAGAAATAGAAGGTACAAATTAAGCACTTGTGAGATTACACTAGGTATATTGATGATGTTGTTGTAGCTATGAGTCTACGACCATTGAAATTGAAAATTTGGATCAGATTAATAAACTTACGATCATGAAACAAACTTAGGTACTTATCAACGACGTACATAATTTATCATGAGTAGTGGCTTGTCGAGTACTCTGCTTGCAACCATGTTGATCAAAATTATAACTAGGTTTAATGACTTTATCAGTTTCTAATATTGATCTTATATAAGATTCTCTCACTTTATGGTTGATATATAATTCTCTTATATTTATAAGCATATTTCTGAAAGATATATATAGAGGTAGTGGTATTTCATACCAAATTATACTTGATTCATAGGATCATAATAGGTCGATTTACTAGGTTTAGGGGCAGAACCAACTTGTATCAAGGGGTTCGATCAATTGAATCCCCTCCACCAGAAAATCATACTATTTTTTAAGAAGTTGAAAATAATAAATAAATAAATAAAAACTGTTGAATCCCCTTGACAAGAGAGAAGATTCTACCTTTGTATACCATAAGGGTTCAAAAATTACTTTGACATCGAATTTAAATTTTGAATCCGACTAGTTTCGATATTGGTGCAGGAATTTATATCATGGTGAGTACAAGTGCCATGGACCAGGGTCAGCCATAGAAAGTCGTGCCCCATGGTCAAAACAACTCAATGATAAAGAAGCCATGGCATTTACCTCTATTGAATTTATCCAAGGCAAACAATGGCTTCCAGCATGGATTTAATTAAATTTAAACCATATATTATATGAACATAAATTAGAACTATATATTATTATAGTATTATTTTAGCCATGAAGTGCATCTCTTAATTGTATTTTTATGATGCCTCTGGCTAAACACTTTTAGCTTAGATTGAAATACCAATAATATATTTTATTGGTATTTCAAAAAGTTGTGAATATTTTTGAGCAAACACATACAAATTTTGTCATTTCAATATAACTTCTCAATATATTATATTCGAATGTTATGATCGCACAAATTTCTTAGACGGGACAAAATTTAAATATCGACGTTAAATGATCCTATTTGTGTAAATCTTTCCCCAAGCCCAATACCAAAATCAGGCCCAAGTGAATAAGCAAAATTCTTTAGGGCTCCAATTAACACTTCACACAATTTGGTAAAAACTCTCTGAAACTGAATCGGAATCGGAGCTGAGAGAGCAAGCAACAATGGAGGCCGGAGACGAAGCGCTTGAGATGGTGGTAGACTCAAAGGACTTGCAGCAGCAAAGCAAAGCTCTAGATAAGCTCACTGACCATGTCGAAGATCGTCAGCTTGATTCCTCTCGTGTTCAAACGGTACCGTTTTATCCATATTTCACATGAATCTATGCAATTCTGAATTTGCTTCAGTTTTTTGTAATTTTAATGCTGAAAAATTTGTGTATTTTTAGGCTATGGCTTCAATTTATGCATCTAAGGAAGCTGATCTTCAAGCTATGAGACTGAGGTTTGTGAGTTCTTGCTTATGAATTTGAATGTTTTTGGATGGTATTACTGATTGAATAGTTGGAAATAGTTTATTTTTTTCAAATATTTTTGTAACTATAAGAATTTGTTAGTTATAATAGTTTTGTTATATATGCAGCTTCTAAAAATGTGATTTTGTTCTATAAAAAGTAAAAAATGATGCTTCGAAAATTAGACTATGGCATCAATTACTTCATAAGGAAGCTGATATTCAAGCTAGATGAGGTTTGCTTTTCTTCTTTATTGTTGAACTTAATCGAGGATAAGGAAGCTATAGTATTGCTATTTGGGGAGTCGAGTAGTTATTTATTGAGTTGAGGATCTAGCGGAAACAGTTCTCTATACCTTAGAGGTCTCCGTACACCCTACCCTCTCCAGGCGGCACTTTGTGGGATTATACTGAATATGTAGTTGTTGATACAAATTCGTTGTTTGAATTATTTTTAATCTGGTCTAAAACCATGTAAATTCTTACTAACAAGAATTAAGAAATTGATGCACTTGCAAATTAGGCTGTCGCTTTACTTGTTGCATTGAAGGAAGTCGAATTCAGGTCTTGCATTCCGGATGGATTTGACTTTTAAATACTCCCTGCCACTCAGAAGGAATGACAGGGTTTAGAATACGAAAGTCAAATCATCGAAACTTCAAAGTGAATTCAGATGTTATTTCCTCATTTTCAAATAAGATTACATACGTAGTCATTATGACAGAGTAATATACACTTTATAATATTTTGAAGACATTTGAGACTTGCTTCTATAAATCGTAAATACTAAAGAAAGCTGTTTGGGTTTATCGGAAACTGTTTCTCTACCACGAGGTAGAGGGTAAGACTAAGTACACACCACCCTCCCTAGACCCCAATTGTGGGATCAGACAGGGTATGTTGTTGTACAAAAGAGATTTTTGAAATAAAGCGTCTGATTATATTTATATGATTGTTGTTACTCGTAAATCTCTTTTGTTGCTCTTATCCATAATTCTTGTTTGTTTATGTGAAAGGTGTACGTACTGAACAATTAGTTCAATTTGTTGCTTCAAGAAAGTTGATGAGTGTTTTGATTGATTGCTAATGCGGAGTTGCATTTCTTTAGCTTTCAAATCATTGCCAGAAATTTAGGAAGCATTGCTTGTAAACTTCAATTTGTGTAACCTTATCTGATTATGAAATGAGTTTGAAGCCCACAAGTTTTTAGATACATGGAACTTAGTTGATGTGTGCAAGGGACTTTCAGTTTATCCAAATTAAATAATTGAATCGGTTGGTATGTCTTCACATGCTTATTTTACGTGCATCGAAGGGAAATGAAGATCTATTCAATCATGGAAATCAAATAACAAAACAGTGAATATGAGTTCATTGATTTCAAATATGATATTGAAATGGAAAACGATAGTCTCTTGCCTCTCGGATTGGCAAAAGAAAAAAGAAAACCACACCTAACAACCACTATTTTACAATCATATTAACATCGATATTACCTTTCAATGTGTGTACATAGCTCTTGAACCTCTTTCATTGCATTTTTCCTGTTTTGATAATGTCCTATGCTCCTTGTGAAGTTTCATAATCCTTTATAAATAAGATGACATCGACAACTTTGTGTCTTACAGGGAAAAAGAACTAGCTGCTGTTAAGATTAATGCTGCTGATGTTGATATAATTGCAAACGAACTAGAGGTCGGTTTCCTCTTACATCTACACGCGTTGTTTCTGTTGCTTTATTATAAATCTCTCATGTTGTTACGATTGTGGAATAGGTGGACAAGAAGGTTGCTGAAAGGACTTTGAGAGAGCATAAAGGTGATGCTGTAGCTGCAATAAGGCATTTGCTCAACTAGTACAACAACTACAACGCCTCAGTCCCAAATAAATTGGGGTCGGCTATATGAATAGTACCGGGGATTTTTTCTGTTGATTCTGAGATGTACTAGCAAAGAGACTACTAAATGTTCATGCTATATATGTAACTTTGATCTGTTGACGCTGCTTTTCAATTATATTGGTAATTAATTGCTACTATCGGAGTTAAAAATTAGATGTGATTGATGAGCAAGTTTTGGATTACGAAATGATCTATGCATTACTAATATGTACATAACTTGTCTTCAAACCAAATGACCCATAAATGATTTCTATCCATCTTCATTAGCCAAAGTTGGTCTGTCTGAGTTACTGAATGTATACGTTGATAAAAGATAGCAGGTATCTCATGGAATAATCGAAATATATTCTTAGTAGACAAGACTCAACCCCAGTTAAACTTCAATTGAGACTTCAAATTCAAAATTGCATACAAAGGAGCAACAGTACAAGAAGAAAATCAATAACTTATATAAGACTTGAAACATACCACCTGGGATGCAAATTTCTCATTCAATATACAAATATTTGAATGTTGTAACCTTATAAAACCCACAATGATTTGAAGATGAATTCACTTCATAAAAGATAACAAATCAATGCAAACTGTGAATTCATCAAACAAGAATCATGTCAAGACTCACGTAGGGCAGTAAATGACTATTACCAACTTGACTCGAATAAAGGGAGCTTCGTTTTCTTCATCAGATTTCTTTGTAATGAATTAACACTGCAAGCCTAACATTTAGCCTCTGAACGTAGGATCCGACAACACAAGCTGTTTGTGAGCTCTGACCGACCAACTTTCATGCGACAGCCATAAAATCTTGAACAGTTAGCAATCAGCAGATGAAACTCAACCATATACGTCTGTTAGCTGTGTTTACTGTTCCTTCTGGCTGCTATCTCCTGCAGTGCTACGTGCTGCCTGTGCCTGAATAACATACTGTCGCTGCAGATCCTTAAGTTTTTCCATCAACTCTTGGAATGAAGGACGAGATTGTGGCTCACTGAAGTTGGACAAAACATAAAAAAGTTGTATATCAGCTCATTTCAGAATAATGACGAGTAGGCCTCAATCCTAAGCAAGTTGGAGTCATGTCGCTCCATTTACAGCTCGGTTCAAAGATGTGTAAAACTAATGTGATTCAAAGCAAAATGGTTGTCAGGGCAGATGCTTTGCAATTGCAGTCATAATGCTCGGGAGGCGGGACAATGGAATCAAAGTTAGCCGATGATACTTTACAAGTCACTTGTCAAAAAGATGCACTGAACCTCAACATCCTTTTCCTAAAAAGGCTTCATTCTTAAAGATATTATTATGCCCAGGTTACATATTGTCCATTAACTTCTACTTTAATTTCTCTCAGATTTATCAAGGAAGATATGGCATATGTTTCGATGTCATCTCAGTCTGGTTTGCTAAAGAGGAGTCCATCATAGCTTTAGAACAAATTTGAATTCAAAGGCAATAGGCCTTGGAAGTTCCAAATAATAATAAGAAAAACTGATCATTTTTTTATCATGATGATATGTTCCTCTTAAGGCTATTTGCTTCAACAAAACAAATTATGATGGCAAAAAGAATTAAGATGCAAACCTGAGCCAACAACTCTCGATAATAGACGCCAATTGTGGATGAACATCCTTTGGGATATCTAGCCGCTGATTCATGAATCCTACAGCTGCAATCACCTGCAATCAACTCCAAGAAGTTGTTCTTTTTATACCATTATATGATGAAAAATAATCCGCTATTATCTTTTACTTTTGAGTTGATGGTCAAAAACACACCTGAAGTTCAGGTAAGAAACTCGAAAAATGTGATACTTCCAAGTGTGTTTGACCATTATCTCTTTATTTTTCTTATATGTGAGGACTGAGGAGTGTCGGAGGGGGGGAAGGGTGCTCTTCACCAACTTGAGCAAGAGAACTGAATTTTATGGAATGTTGTCCATGTGAGATTTTAGTTAGATGAAAATACCTGCATTGTGTTGAGGTTATCCCAAGGGATTTTCTCCGTGGCGAGTTCCCATAGTATCACTCCAAAACTGTATACATCAGACCTAAAGGAACATTCAAAGAAGGATTAATATCTTTAAAATATTTAGAAATCTGCATAAAGTGCATATATCTCATAGTTGGCATACTTCTCATCTGAAGGTTCATTGCGAAGAACTTCTGGAGCCATCCATTGAGGCTGCATGAGAATTAATGTAAAAAGTCAGATATTCACATGACGTTCCAACACGATAGGTGAAGTAAAATAACTCATACTGATAGAGTAAAGAGAGACAGATCCTGAGTTCAAGCTGAATACCGTTCCTTTACCCGTCCTTGTTGCTAGATATGTTTCATGTTTAAGACGTGACAGACCAAAGTCCCCAACCTGGCAATATTTGCATGGTGAGAATTCTTCTCAGCATATTAAAAGCTCTTTCATAATAGACGATTAGACATTCATAAGACTGGTAATACAAAGAAGAAATGACAGTCAAATGAACTGAAGCCAAACCTTCACAGTCCAGTTCTTGTCCACAAGAAGATTTGAAGACTTCAAGTCACGATGAACTATAGGAGGGGTAAGATGATGAAGATAATTCATGCCACGAGCCTGAAAGAAGCAGCAAAATGTAACATGATACCTAGCATAAAAGAGTAACCTTGATAGCTCCAAATATCTCAGATAAAAAGTTTTTATATAACTAATAGAAAGAATTGATGATCCAGTAAAAACAATGGATGTTATTCTTGGTAATAGTTAATATAACAGGTAAACAGATCTCCTAAGAACTTACTACGTCTAGAGCCATGTGGATTCGTCGTCTCCATTCTAATTTGGATGCATTCCTCTGTAATAGCCTGAACAAACTTCCCCTGCAATAATGGAAAAGGTGAAATGGTTTATCAGTCACACACGAAAAATGCTGATACAGTCACAAGGAATAGGTGCAAAACAAATTGAACAGGTTATTCATCATGAAGAAGGAAAAGGATTTACCGTGGCAGGAATTCCGTGACAATGCAGAGGCGTTCTGGTGAAGTAACAGCACCCATGAATAGAAGAATATTTGGATGTCGAAGTCTTTTCATAAGGGAGATCTTCAAAAAAAAAAAAAGTAAAGCACAAGGCCTGTCAGAGACGCTTCTGGTCCTAGGCTCCTAGCATAATGTTAGTAACCATAGTTGAATTAGAAAGCAAAAAAAGCATTAAGCTCAAGTCTCCATGTACTAATATCAAGCACAAACATTTTCCTAGACATACTATGGATGAGTCATTTCATTGTAGAACTATTTTCTTTGGAAATTGATCTCCTGTACAAAATCAGATAGTATTTGCCTATTTGGGAGTAACCGGAGGGACTCCAAGCAGAAGTTGATCAAATTAACAGAATACAAAAGATAGCTTCAGAACCAAGGATGTCTGAATTATGATTTTCCAGAGAACCAAGACTCACGCAAGAAAAGAATTCCAAGACAGAAAGTTCTCGATCCTTGTTCCTTGTTTAAGTGCATAGGACTTCAAAAGTGATGCGGCGCATAGGCAGAGGTGAAGGACGTTGATTCAGTATTAGCATTTTTATAAATTTTACCACTCATTAATGTAGAAAGTCAGATAGTCACATGAAGTGAATCCTATTGTGATAGTTTCTAACAAACAGAAAATGGTAGTATTTTGTTTGACACATTTAATTCTCATCATTTGCAGATTACTCTTCACATTGGTCCTTCAACTGGGATTTCTTACATTAGAAAGTTCATTTTTTGAGAAAAGTCGCAGTGTAGAAGAGCATACATTGCTGGTGAATTTCGACATTGGTTCACAGACCTCATTAAAGGCTACAGCAATATTGTGGCAATTTTTTATGAAAAACGAGGAAAGACCGGCATTATGACTGTCATACAGTTTAGAGTCCTTCAGAAAAAATAACATTCAATTAGGAAAAGAAAAAGATAAAGCATTTCATGACAGATTTATGACAAACAGACCGACCTCTTGTTTGAAGGAATATATCACTTCATCAGAATATTCTTGCTTGGTGAACACTTTAACAGCGACATCCTGCACGGCAAAGACACCATTATGTACAAAGGAGAAACCAGCTCAAGTAGATCTAAATTTCAAGTGTTGATTACAAATAGTGTTGAGGAACCTCAAGTAATATACAACACCAATACTGGCTTAGAGAAATTTTCGACTTTGATATCATCCATATGATTATGATAGGGCCAAGAAGCCAGTTTTGTTTACTGTGTTACAGTCTATAAGCATAAGCTCCCGGAGTAAATGATAACTCACAAATGCTTGATGATACTTGATGAATAAATACTTCAGAACATTCTGTCTCCAGGAAGTTTAATGAACAGAAGAGACAAAGAACTTACTGATCCATACCACAGCCCATGATAAACAGTTCCACAAGATCCTAGAGAAACACAGATAAAAGAAAAAGTGAGAAATGAAAAAGTAAAAGTAAAGGTGATAACAACTGTCAAATACATAAGATTATCATAGCTATAAAGCTGGTACGGATAATTCGTTGCAGAATTCATGTGTTAGCTTCAGAAAAGATATACAAAGGTTCAAGTGCAACTGACTACTAACATCTGATTATTATACACAACATAAGCATATATAATGTCTGAAAAATAGAAAATGAAAGTAAACTACATCCTTTCCGGTTACCGAAAGATTCTATGATCAAGTTTGGAATAACTAACTAGACTTGTTTTTTATAATTTCACCTGTAAAAGATATTCCGCGTACCTTCTCCAATCTGTTCTCCGATAGTCAAGTCCTCCCACAAGATTTCGTAATCCAGGCAATCAGTATCCATGTCCACCTTATTAACAGCACTACTGCTGGTGCTTCCATAGCTACTAACACTGCTTGTGCTGTTAATATTAAATGAAGACCAGGATCCTGGAGCTTCATTAGTGGTTGTACGGTATGTTTCAGTAACCTGATTTTCTGGTTTAACTGTATTAGAACTGTTGATGTGATTTAACTCATTGTCTTGGTCATTGTTTAACCAAGGCCACACAGATCGTGTAGTTCTTGACTCTGACGCTTCTCGCTCATTGCCTTTCCATGGCCATGATAAGCTATTCTTCGCCATCCACGCCTCTGCCTTCGAGGTGATAATCTTAGAAATGCCTTGTTTTCCCTCACTCTCATCCCCAGAATGCTCCACTTTTACAAGATTAGAGAATACTCCAAAAGGAGAAGGGTGAACATCTCCCCTAGGCGTACTCGCTCCACTTGAATTTGCATCCTCCCTGTGATCTGAGAGAGCAGCATCAGAAAATGCATGGTCAGAATAATGACTATCTCCACTTCCGCCTTCACGAAACATGCTGCTCTCTCCTGTCTTTATTTTTGACTTAACCTTATTGCTCACCTTTGAGGCCTATTATGACAGTAAGAAAACATAAAGAAGACAGTAAGAGAACATAAAGAAAGCAAAAGAAAACCAGACAACTACCCAAACAAAGACAGTTACTAACAAAATTAGAAATTTTGGAGGCAATGGCAGCTTGCAGGGGCTGCTGGGGATCAAGTCCAAGTTTAGAAGAAGTAAGGGTTCTGGCTCTAAATCTTGTATCAGCTTCCAACTGCTTCACTCCCATAGACATAAGCCCTGATTCTTGGAAAGGCCTCATATCACTTGATATACAAATAACACCAAGCAAAGTACCATCATCATCATAAAAAGGGGTATCGGTAGCAACGACTCGGAATCTTTCCCCTTGCTTATTCTTACTTGGAAACTGTCCAGTCCAACTCTCACCCCTTATCACTCTCTGTACAATGTTATTAGCGGCATCATGATCCCGAGCATCTGTTAGGAGTTCAATGAGATCATTTCCAAGAGCTTCTGCAGCAGAATAACCATATAGTTTTTCAGCAGTTCGATTCCTGTGCAACAACGGCTCATATTACACTCCTATTATTGATAACTTTAACAAACACCAGTTGAAGTCAAACTAAGGCCAAATAAACTGTTCTTTCCTATCTGCACAAAGTTTTTAGGGGTCATTTGGTAGCTAGTAAAGAGGAAACCTATTCATGTATTAATTTCTGGATAAGTTATACTACATTTGGTTTGCAATTTAGAAACTCGCATAACTAATGCATGTATAACTAATACGTGCATAATTGTTAACCCACTACCAAATGACCTCTCAGTGTTCATCACTACAACCATAGACTAGCCAACTTAAAAATAAACTCAAACTCACAAGCTCAATCTCTATCACACAAGTCCTAACGAACAAAAGGAAAAACGAAAAATGCAAAAAGAGGGGATGTACATTTCAATTACTCACCAATAAATTATTTGACCATTGAGATCAAGTATATGCACTGCTTGGCCCATTGATTGTAATATATTCAAATACTGTCTATCAGTAAATTTCACTGCAGCAGGACCTCCTCCACCAATACTACTACCATCTCCCTCACCCTTACTACTACTCTCTCTTTGCAATGGCGACGAATGCCGGAAGGAAATTGACCCCCTTTTCCACACAGCAGCAGAACCACCATCAAATCCACCACCAGCTCGAATACGAGGCGGTCTCTGTGGCGATATAGAATGTGACCTTTGTCTTTGTGTTCTATGATCATCACACATCATAAGCTTAGACATCTCAAGCTTCATTTGAGCATGTCCTGCTTCCAATTCTTGAATCTTCTTAAGCAGCTCCTCAGCTGGTGGTGTTGGTCCTTGTGCTGCTGATGCTGATGCTGTTTTTGTACTATCCATTTCAATTTCAAGATTGATCAAAACCCCTCTTCACCAGTTTGACTTTATCCCCCCTCTATCATTAATTTCACTGAAACCCCACTATGAAATGCATTTCTTGCTGAAAAATGAAGAAAATAATTACCCTTTTGAGTTCAAGACTCCACCTTTTTCAGCTCTCTCTACAAATCAACAACAACAACAAACCCGAGGTCTGGGGAGAGTAAAGTGTACACAGACCTTACCACTACTCTCCAAGATAGAGAGGCTGTTTCCAAAAGACACTAATCAGCTCTCTCTACAAATCAATATCTGCAAATGAACAAAGAAAATGGCTGCCTCCCCCTTTGAGTTCAAGACTCCACCTTTTTCATCTCTACCACTTTCTTGACACCTTCTATCTATGGATCTATCACTAATTCACCAACATATGCAAATTTTAGAAGTTCAATTTTGTTAATGGACAAAAAAAATGAAGATAAATGGTCACCCTTTAACTTCAAGAATCCACCTTTTTCTTAAACCATCTCTCACTCTCTCTCTTATGACCAATTATCTTGATACCCCACCCCCACTATATACTATCTGCTTCTACATAGCCATAAGAAAATTAATATCTACAAAATCAGTGTGCTAAAAAAACCAACTTTTTTTTCTCAAGTTCTTACTTTCTATATATGGATCTATGACTAATTGCACTAAGAAAACCCCACTATATATATATATAAAAAAACTCAAAATCTGCAAATTTTTTAGTCCATTTTTAGCTGAAAAAATGCACAAAAATGGACACCCTTTGAGCTCAAGAAATGACCCTTTTCATCTTTCTCTCTTCTCTTTCTTTGTACCATAGTTATAGCGGATTTGCTCTTTCAGGTGTGTTTTGGTTTTTTTTCCCTCTCACTCGGTGTTCGATATTATTGAAGATATGGAAGATGGATTCAGAATTTTAAATTTTATGGACCTCAAGTTAATGTTATACTAATACGTCTTAATTTATGTAACATTGTTTAGTATAATACAAAATATAAGGAAGAAATGCTTTTGAGTGACGTAAAACAAATTTTAGACGTTTATATAGTTGTAAATTTTTTCATTATGCGTAAAAAAATGAAACTTAAAGTTAATTTTTTCAGAGATGATAAAGTACGACAATGATTAATAATTTAGTTTATAATCAAATATTTAGTAAAATTCTTCGTGTATGTATATATAGGGGATAAGTAAAACTGTAAAAGATACTAATTTTTGTAACTGAGCTTCTAAATTGTCTCTAATTAAAATTCTATTAAATTTGAATTCACGTTAAAAAAACTTACATAAGAAGGTTAAGCATTCTCTTGTAAAGGTAATTTTATACTCACGAGTTAAACTCAAAATCTATAATTAAGTATTATAAAAATGACCTTCCATCATGACTCCAACTTATTTTAGATCTCTCTTTTTCTCTTGTATTAATCATTATTTCTTAGAGACGTGTAAAATTAAAAATAAACAAGTAAAATTGAACGGACAAAATTAATCCTACTCTCAAAGGGAGAGAGAGTATATTACTTTACTTATTTTATTTTATTTTTGTTTCAAAGTTCTTTTTTAATAATAATCCATATAAAGGCTAGTATGTCCCCTCCACTTTCATATGCTTCCACTCCTCATTTTCCTTTTTAAACTTTTTTGGATCGAGGATCTATCGAAATAATTTATCGATCTTTGTAAGATAATAATAAGATTGTGGATATTTATCGTTTTTAGATCGGTCGACTTCACTCATGAAATTATTGTAAATATACTATTCTTATTGTTTGGATATTAGAATATTGATCGATTTATAGTTACAATAATCAAATTATAAGTCAAGCGGAATATGTATAAAGAAATCAAATTTTTTTCTATTTTTTTTACGTAACTGTCCATTTTGATATATAATCAAAGACCTCACTCGTGAAGTAAATAACAATCATGTGCAAATAATACTATGATAATAATAAAATTAAATAGAGATATTGTCCATTCGAATATCAAGGATCCACGGAAAATTCACCTTATTCATGTTTCTTATATGCTAAAGCACCACAACTAAAAAGATTGATTCATTTAATATTTGAAATGTCTATTTCTACATTACTCTTAATGATATACTTTTATTAAAAAGATCGACGTATATTTATTATGGACTTAACTAAAATATATAGTTAACTTAGCATTAAAGTTCTTATTCTAGGCCATAAGAGCTTAAAATCACAATATTTTTTTAAAATTGCAATATTGTTATTTCTCTTAGAAAAATGTAAATAATATTTAACTTAACAAGAAAATAGAACCCCATCCCCACTCCCACGCCCACCCACCCACCCCACAACACCAATAACACCACAAAAAATATCTCTAAGCAAATGTAATTAATTAAAGCTTAAGTCAAACAAGAATTGTATTTTATGTAGATACAATTAAATTTGATTACGTAGACTACACCTAATCCCAAAATTATTGTTTATTAGTATTTTTTATCGCAATACATATAGATTCATAATTTAAAATTTATAAGTTTCTACAATAACTATAAATAAATATACGACGATAATTAAATTTCATCATCAAATAATTATTATCAATCATTTTAATATACGATAATAATTGAATTTCGATAAACCCGCACATGATATTCTGGATCTGCCACTGCACAACAATAGCAATGTATATTAATTAAATTGAAAAAAAGAAAAGAAAATAATAGAAGTGGTAAGCTGAGTAGATGGATAAAGTTTTTGCTAGTTCAACATAGTTCATAAAAGTTTATGTCAAAGGTTGGATAAGATCATATAAAAAAATTAATTTATATATATATTAAAAAACTATATATATTCAGGTTATATTTATTTTCAAGATTAAAAAACTTTAATTTATGTGAAAGGTTTTTTACACGTATCTTCTGAATATTTTTAATTAATATATAAGTTAAAGTCAAAGAAAATACTAACAAAAATTGTGATGGGATGAATAAGATACTCTTATATTATAAATTGAATATCGAATGGAAAAAATATATTTCACGCAACACAAATTTAAATTAATTAAGATTTCAATATTAGTCTAGCTTAAGATAACTATTTTTTAGAAATTGATCTATTAATTTCCTTTCTATATTGAAGCATTTTAGTTCCATAATGGTAATATTTTTTTGGGAAAAGGGACAAATATATCTCCGAACTATCGTAAGTGGTATGCAGATACCCTTCATCATACTTTTGGGACATTAGTGCCCATGTCGTCCAAAAACTAGAGTATATATACCTTGTATATTAACGGACATACATGTGTCATAATCTTATTCACTGATCTGACATTTATTAAATATCGAATCGACGGATAAGATTGCGCTTCGTGTCCCTATTTAGTCTTTCGTTAGAGTGAAGGGCATGTATGCTCTAATTTTTGGACGACAGGGGCATCAATCTCCCAAAAGTATGACGGATGGTATCTGCATACCATTTACGTCAGTTTGGAGGTATATTTGTCATTTTTCCCATTTTTTCTCTAAATGCATTTTGTCTTCTTATATTTTTTTCTCCTTTTTTTAATGTAAAGATGAAGAGGAATTGGCTTTTCATTTATTTCACTATCTTTGCTTTATATGCATACACATTAATTTCAAAAAGGTGTGTTTACGTAAGCCATTTTCGACTTTTATGGGATAGATGAAGCATTAACTTGAAATCATTGTAAAAAAAATCATAATTTTCAAATGTTGAATCCATTTAAGGTCAACGCCACGCGTGAATTATTTAATGGGTTAAATATGGAGCATGTGAATCTATAGTCTCTCAGTAAAACATGATATTTTATGTATATATCTTCTAAAATTGATACTATAATATTATCTCTTGACGTTCATGCTATAAGAAGGTTAAATGGTGTACTAGATTGAACGTCAAGTTACTTACGTAGAGAACTAGAGATCAATTTCTACTTAATACTAAAAATCCTATATTTATCTCTAGTCAACGCGCGTATACGAATCGCCGCATACACTACTGACATAAGCAGCACTCCACAATCATCCAAAGCTTATACTAAAACAAGAAACTTAAAAAACTTGATATTAATGTCAAAATATTCCAGAATTCTTGGAATGGATCCATATAGAATTCAGTAAAAAATGATGTCAAAATGCACTTTTTAGGTCCTAACATGTGTTCCAATTTCTAATGATCTCATGCCTCTCATGGTTTAAACACATTACAACAATAATATATTCAATATAATTTCACACGTGGAATATGTAGTGAAATATACACAAACTACAATATATCTTTGTGGTTGTGGGGTAGAGAGCCTGTTACTGATAAACTCTCGGCTCATGGTTCAAATACATTACGACAACTACAACATATCCAGTGTGTGATTACACAAGTAGGGACCGGGAAGGAGAGACATTATCTCTACCTTTTATGAGGTAAGGTGTCAAACATTCTTTACGTTGTCAGTGTATTTAGCAATCAAATCTTTTTGAAATAAGCTTTTTGTGAAGTAAGCACATAACACTACGACTCGAATCTGAAAAAGGGTGAAAATCATTTACACCCCCAACTTTGCTCTAAATATCGTATTCCGTTTCCAACTTTGAACAATAGACATCCCACCACCCACCCCCACCCCCACCCCCACCCCCCGGATTTGAGGATGTAAAACAATGAATGTGTTTATTTCTTTCATACATTGGAATTGAAGAAAACTCATTTGTGTGAAACAAAAAGAGTTCTCTTTTATAACAACTTACACAAAACTGCTTAAAAAGCACTTAGGAGAATACAAATACAAGTCTAAAAAACATGAAGAATGATCACAACAAAATGGTTAACACAACACTTTGATAAAATGTTGAAGAGGAGGCAATTTTCTGCTTGTTTGTTGCTATCGAAAGCGTTTTCACTTGGTGTAGAGGACGTCTTCCCATGGGTGACGGTATAGAGGCTGTTTCAATCTCTTCTGATCGAACGTGTGTCTGAAATTCAAACAAAAGGTTATGGTTTCAATTGTTTGACATGACTAGATTTTTGTTTAATGTAGATGAATGGTTTGATGGAAGTGTCAGCATTTGAACTTACCCGATAAGACCAATGGAACGTGCCAGCACGAACAGTCCATTGAGGTAACCGATCTCTACTATTTCATCAATTTCTGGCTTGGTGAACATTCCACTTCCAGCAAGGAGATCCAAGAAGAGGGAACCAATGGCTCCGTCAACGTTGAGGACTAGGTTGTTTGCCTTTGAGAGTGTGTAGGTTTCAACTTGAACCGCGTATTCCATGTACTTAACTGAAGGGAAATTTTCCCTCGCGTAGAGCTGAAGTAGTTCAACTCTCTTATCTCTGTTGTCACCTCTCTTTATCCTGTCACACGAGAATTAGATGCAATGCATGAGATGCATTCAAAGAGTCACACGAGTTTCCGAGCATGTAATGATGCTACAATTTCATTTAGCTTCTCCAACTACCATTTTGGGGAACAAGTATACGATATTGAATGTTACATCTATTATGAAGTACGAGAAACAATACCTGTGTCCGATTCCTGGGACTCTAATGCCCTTCTTCTTCATACTTTCAACAAATTCATATGGTGTAAGACCCTACAAACGAAGCATTGCAAACGTTTATTCATCCAGACACTCAAAGGGAGTAGCGGGAACTGTTTCTACTCAACTAGTAGCTTAAATAGTAAGGACTCACCCTGTCATAAGCATCCTTAAAGTATCGGGCAGCATCGTCAACAGCACCACCAAATCGTGGACCAATAGTCAACAACCCTGTTACCGAACCAAATTATTCCAATTCCAATCGAATGATAACCCGATAACTACCTTAAAAATAAAGTATGACATACCAGAAACAAGACATGACACTAAGTCTTTTCCAGCCCTGGCAGTTACGATGGTGTTGTGAGCACCAGAGACGCAGGGACCATGGTCAGCACACAACAGAGTGCAAATCTGCCAAGTCGAACCAACCACAAGAAAACGGATGTTTAGAAACAGAACAGTGAGGGGGAGACCATGTAGTCCAATATATGCAAATTTTATGATTTACCTCAATAAAACGTGTACAATAACGGGGGAGACTGCGTTTGAACCACAACAGAGAAATGACATCACCGACACCTAATCCTTGCTCCACAATAGATGACATGGGTACACCAGCGTAGCATGGCTCTTCACCTATAAATAAGAAATGGAAGAATCAGCATTGGTTTCGACTCTTATTCAGCCACCGAAAGAAGCAAAACGACCCAATGATAATTAGTCAATGTCAGTCCATACCTCTATCATCAGATATGGTGGAAATAATATGTGTTGGGGCCCGAACTTTCCCGCTCTTAATTGCAGTGTTGAGATCCTCAGGAATTTGTGGAGGCGTTATTTCCTTAACAGGAGTTGTTTTGCCTTCCGAAACCTATCAAAATGACCAGGTAAACCCATTAAAACTAATGCCAATTTGAAGAATTATTATTATTGAGTGTGCTCAATATCAAGAGACTTACCAGCTTTTCAAATGCTTCTTTGATTGCTCCTTCAAAAGCTTCATACGAAGTGGGAACCGTAGCCCCAGCATCACTGAGTGCTTGATTCTTAGCTTGTGCAGACTCCATTTCACCACCACTCTTTGCACCCTATTAAGAGAGTCTCGAGCAAAGTTAGATTTAGGCGGAAAACTGTTTCACCAAATCAGAGCTCAATACATCTTTTTCTTTTCAAGAATTTAATCAGCTCTTAATACTTAAGAGAGACATTAATCTGCATTTCACGAGAAATGAGGGAATGAAAGGAGATAGCTCACCGCATGTCCAAACTGTACTTCCGACTTGAAGAGTGTAGCACAAGTTCCGCTGACCCAGGCAACAACAGGCTTGTTGATTTTCCCTTGCTTCAGGGCTTCAACTAAGGAATACTCATCTCGTCCACCAAGTTCCCCAAGTACAACAATCATTTTGACCTAAAGTTTACCAAAGCATAAGAAAAAAAAAAGATCAAATTGTGCAAAATGGCAAAATATATAGTTGATCATGCCCCATTAAGCTTTCAAGTCCTATAAGAATAGAGGAATAAAATGAGACAATCGTATTGTCTAGAAACGAGAAGTTTTGGCAACGGTTTCTCTTTTATTCTATTTTTTTGTTTCTCTTTGTTGTTTGTAATTCCTACTTGTATTCTTCTTAGATAAACTATTGCAGCTTGGTAGGAAAAACCTTGAGTTGTTCATGTATCTTTGTTTGGACATCTACATATCTCACACAATAACGGAAAATTCTCCGTTCACAAGACTAGCATGTCTTAAAAAGCTTCGGATTGTTACAAGTACACTTTACTGTGATAAAGCTATAAAACTAGCACTTCACTATGCACAGACAGGGACGTCACTTGAAGAATTATTAGCAACATGGCTACAGAAGAACTAAGTGCCAATCATTTTACAAAAATCTCTTGCATGGATTTCACTTCAAATTAATTACCTGTGGAATATTATTGAAGCGCAAAACATGATCAGAAAGGGTAGACCCAGGAAAGACATCCCCACCAATTGCAATTCCTGCACAGACCAAAAAATCACTCAATATTATTTTTTAAAATATGAATAAATATAAAAATGTTCTAAAAGCATAGATTCAGGATTTAGAATGTCCAACCTTCATAAACTCCATCAGTCACACGGGCAATTGTGTTGTATAGTTCATTAGACATACCACCCTATATATTAAGATAAAAGTCAGTACTCATGAAGCCACAAAACGTTATCGTGCTGTTTTGAAACTCCAGCAAGAGTAGATGAGTTAAGGGAAAAGATGAAAGACTTGCTACGATTACTCACAGATTTGGAGACAAATCCCACAGATCCAGGCCTGTAAAGCTTGCACTGAATAATGTTATCAATTGTTCCAGCAGTATCACCAATCTTAAAAGCTCCGGCTTGAATCCCTCCGACAGTAGCTGGACCGATAACCACCTGAAAAACAAAGTGCATATAATAAGTCATAAAGTTTGATAACTTCTAAATATGAAACTCAAGTGACATTAGATAATGACTGAAATAACACTTTATGAACTCGTTCTCTGCCTGACCGAGTATCTTACATCTTCAAGAACACACACGAAAAAAGAAAAAGAAAGATGCTAATGCTGAAGCAAACAACAGGAATGATGTAACACTATTATACCTTATTATTTGCCTTTGCAAAACCAATAAGCTGCTTGGTGTCCGACTCAGGAACTCCTTCAGCTATAATAGCCACAACTCTGATGGTTGGCTGTTTTAGAGCGGACATGGAGGAAGCAGCAGCACTGCAATTCAGGAAACAATCAGATATAAGAGCAAATCGCTTTTAGTTTAAGATTTTTTTTCCAGGAAAACAAAGAAGAAAAGAACAAACTAGGAGGATGTATAATAGTACCAACCTTCTGAAAGAAGCAAAGTTGATGAAAACATCAGCTGTTGGATGAGCAGCACAGGCAGCTTCAACACTGTAGGTTGAGTAACAATTGCGATAAGTATCAAAATTAAAAACTCCACAACCAAGGTCCGTAAAGAAGGCAAAGTTAATTCATACTCCTTACCTTTCAATTTTTTATCTTACTTTCCTTTTTAGTTCATTTCAAAAAGTATGACATGTTCTTTTATTGGAAACTCTTTAATTTCTACTTTCCACATTCATGTTTAACACCATAAGATTAAAGGACATTTTGGTACATTCTACATGTCTTTAGTTTAAGACCACAAGAATCAATATTCTTTTTTTACTTTCTTAAACTCCGTACCAAGTCAAGACTAGACAAACAAATTGAAACGGAGGGAGTATACACTATAAGTATGTTTTCTTTGGTGGTTGGTAAATAGCCTAGAATTATGGCTATCCATTTATCTTAAGTAGTTCAAATTGAAAAAACTAAGGCACAAGTCCATCAATATGTGTGCTTACATTGAACACCTTTCAAACGATATAAAGTGGAACCAAACGTTAGAAAGTCACATGATCTCATAGAGATATTTTGAAACCACGAATGCAAGAGATTTTGAGCAAAATATTTTAGACCTATCGAAACTAATGGGAGAGGACCACACTGAAAATGACTACCAAATCAGGTCCTTTAGTATATCAGAATGAAAAATAAAAAGCACACGTGTCATGGAAATACAACCAATAAAAGAAAAACAAATATAATTGAAACAAGCAAGTAAGGGATGAACTCAACGCACGTAGAATGTACTGGGATTGCAATTTCCTCCTGACCAAAGAAGAGTTTCTGGAATCCCTCGGAACCAGGATTGATAATTCCAGCAACAGAAGGTGTTTCTCTCCCTGTAAGTTCAAAACAAAATTGTAAAAATGTGAATGAGATACCTTAAGACAACAAATATTGTAAGCACATTTATTTTCTAGAAAAATGAATGAGTGGAAATGTAATACACACCACAAAGGAAATCAAAGTCGAGCATCCGTTGGATAGGAAGCTGCTTGTAGTTGTAGAACAAGGCTTGTGTAGTTTTGGAGAAAAGTTGTCCAGTCGCCATTCTGCTGATTTAATCGAAACCTGCGGAAAAGTTACAATATCAGGACAACCATCAAAGCTTAATTCCATCAAAATAAAGTTATTCATAAAAGAGGAATGCCCCATGACTTTTAGCCAACAGCCAAAACAATATCTCAACAGGTGGATATGGATCTGAAAGTGACATATATGTGCCAAAAATAGCTAAAATTTCGACAAAAACGAAGTTCATGAACCTATAATTGTGAATGTGAAAGGAATTCAATGATGACTGATGAGATACATAAACATTGAATACACCAAATACAAATCACGGATCCACCTCTTTTCGGGGCATCTTTCCTTATCAAGGAACAGACCAAGTTATCCACCTAAAACCACCATTTCTAAACGCATACAAACACCACGAGAAAAATACGTTACTATATAACAAGATGATCCTTTAGAGGTTTCTCTAAATTGACCTTTAACAAATGAAAACAAACCAGAACAAGGCTACATCACCCCCTGAGATGAATTAAACCAGAGACTAACCTACAAACCGGCTTGTGATAGAGAAAATCAGAACTAAGTATAACTG
The DNA here is from genome assembly GCF_019186545.1 of Solanum stenotomum. Lineage (NCBI taxonomy): Eukaryota > Viridiplantae > Streptophyta > Magnoliopsida > Solanales > Solanaceae > Solanum > Solanum stenotomum. Next base: position 285,302 of record NC_064285.1, on the reverse strand, counting down.
ATAAGAAAGTGAACTCAATGTGCTTAAGATGAATCATTGATTGAATGAGGAAAAGCTAACAAGAAATGAGAAACGTGAGTGCAAATGATGATTCAAAACCACATGTTATACGAAAAACTCGTAAAAAGATCAGATCTTTAACACGTAACCAAATCAAAGAACACCTTCATTCTCCCAAAAAAACTGCAACTTTGAATTAACCATTAAAGCAGATCTTTCTTAGATCAAATGTTTATACAACAAAACAAAGCATGTCACCTCAGAAACATCAAAAACAGACCAAACAAAAGAAAATTCGGTAACTCCAGCAGTTTTACACTAACAGACAGAAATCCAAATTGCCAATCCAACAGTAAAATCACAAAATTGAACCAAAAACCTTTTGGATCAACAGAAAGGTTCCCAAAATTGAGAATTCGACAGTAAAACGACAAAATTCCAGATCCCATACTCAAAAAGGAACAACAAGGATTCAAAAAAGACAAACTTTTTAGGAAACAAAATACTAGTATTCAAAAAAATGTACCTCCTAACAAGAACCCCAGATCCCATACTCAACAAAACACAGCAAAGATTCAAAAAAGAGAAACCTTTTAGCATAAAAAAATACTAGTATTCAAAAAATGTACCTTCTAACAGGAACCCCAGATCTCATACTCAACAAAACACATCAAAGATTCAAAAAAGAGAAACTTTTTAGCAAAAAAAAATACTAGTATTCAAAAAATGTACCTCCAAACAGGAACCCCAGATCCCAAACTCAATAAAACACAGCAAAGATTCAAAAAAAAGAGAAACTTTATAAGAAAGAAAATACTAGTAATTCACAAAATGCATCTTCTAACAATAACCCAAAATCAAGAATTCAACCATAAAACAACACAACCCCAGATCCCAACTCCAATTAAAAGCCATCAAACCCAAATCAAACAATAAAAAGACAACCCCAGATCACAAAACTCAAAAAATAACATCAAGAATCTAATAAAAATTGGAACTTTTCAAGAGAACAAAATGCTAGAAATGTACCAAGTATGTATTTGTTCTTGATTGATGAAAAAAAATGATCTTTTGTCCCTTGTAAGTAGAGTTGAGGTGAGTGAAATAGTTAGGTGGTTGGTAAGTGGTGGTAGAATGTTAGATGGGTGAGTGTGTGTATATATATATATATATANTATAAATATATATGAATTGCACAGAGGAGAAACAAGAGGGAGAGGGCAGCCAGCCTTGAAACTTGAAAGACACAGAANACAAAACACATCAAAGATTCAAAAAAGAGAAACTTTTTAGCAAAAAAAAATACTAGTATTCAAAAAATGTACCTCCAAACAGGAACCCCAGATCCCAAACTCAATAAAACACAGCAAAGATTCAAAAAAAAGAGAAACTTTATAAGAAAGAAAATACTAGTAATTCACAAAATGCATCTTCTAACAATAACCCAAAATCAAGAATTCAACCATAAAACAACACAACCCCAGATCCCAACTCCAATTAAAAGCCATCAAACCCAAATCAAACAATAAAAAGACAACCCCATATCTCAAAACTCAAAATATAACATCAAGAATCTAATAAAAATTGGAACTTTTCAAGGAAACAAAATGCTAGAAATGTACCAAGTATGTATTTGTTCTTGATTGATGAAAAAAATGATCTTTTGTCCCCTGTAAGTAGAGTTGAGGTGAGTGAAATAGTTAGGTGGTTGGTGAGTGGTGGTAGAATGTTAGATGGGTGAGTGTGTGTGTGTGTATATATATATAAATATATATGAATTGCACAGAGGAGAAACAAGAGGGAGAGGGCAGCCAGCCTTGAAACTTGAAAGACACAGAAATGATTCACGTGCGTCAAGTTTGTTAGACGTCCGTTTTGATTTGCGGATTAAATTATTTTCAGATAATTATATTTGTAGAATTAATTTATCTCACCTCTCACGAAGAATAAAATAATCTCAAATTTGATGAAATAATCGGGATTAAGGTTGAGAAATTTATCTTAGGATAAATTTATATCGTCTAAATCATGAGATATCTCGGGTGCCAAACGACCTCTAAGGTTCGCACTTAATTCTTTTTTATGATTACTTAATGAGTTTGAACATATCTGAGTGATTAACGAGTTATAACAAAGTGTTAATAATATTATTAATAATACGTAAAGATGACATTCTATTCGGTGTGGAGCCGATGCATTGATTACGAGTTCCAATGAACATAATAACTTTGATTCAAATTCAGAATTTGTTGTGAGAAATTCATTGAATATGTGCAAATTATTAGTTTTGTTTTCAATAACTCGAAAGAATTAAAACTATGAACACGTAAACTTCAAATTCTTACTTAGCATTTGATTCCACTACTTCATTCACTTTTATTGTTAATCATTTATCAATTATTACAGACACCACAATAGTCGGTCACTACAATCTATCATCATCCTTAACTATTATTTGCAATCATCATCATCAACTATCATAACCAGAATAACGATCAATTACTATCAACGATCTCTATTATCATTCATCACTATATATTAACAATCGTCATGAAAGTTAAATTGTTTAATTTGATATAAGCATTATACATGAATAAATGAACCTTTTTCACTAATTGGTCTTTTATACTATCAAAATTAGAAGACATAGAAAAGAGTATCGAGAAGTGTGATAGATAGATGGGATCCCTTTATCTTATTAGAGGTTTAGAGTTCAAATGCTAAACGTTTTGTCATATTAATTCCATGTGGTGTCAACGTGAATATAAATTAATCAATTTTAAATATTTTGTCATATTAACACGATATTGAATAATAATGTTTGTTCTACTTCCTAACATAACTTGAAAATTTGAAGCCCATAAATATTTACTTCTTATAGATTGATGAACATCTATAAGTAAAAAAAAATTGAATTGTCTGAAGAAAATATTATAAATTCTGTCATTGAAATAAAATCGAATTTTTAATCCACTATAAAATATGATTTTTTTTAATTCAACAATTGGTTATGGATATTCATTCTTGGCTGCTACCAATATTGAATACACCTAATGTTAGGAGCTAATTTGTTAGATCTATGCTTAGAGTTTAATCAAAGTAAAACATCGAGTAAACAAAAGGTAAGAAAATAATATAATTTAAAAAGTAGGCAAAAATAAATAATTTTAAAAGTAGGCAAAAATAAAAAAATAAGAACACCACAAGTGAAAAGGACAAATTTAATTTAATGAAGTTGAAAATAATATCACTTTCTAGTCATAATTGATCAAATGTCAGTAAAATAATGCCACACCATCCAAGTACCAAAAAGACATTTTTCAAAGGAATAATTGATTTTTTTTATTCCCTAAATAAGTAGTTAATTATAGTTTTAGTTCTTGTGATTTTTGACAATTTATTCAACTTTTAATAATTAAATTTTGTTTTAGTATTTTAGTATAAATAAGTATACACTTTGTCTGGTTGAAGAACTTTCAACGTATGCGCTTTATTTATACTAGTTTCTGGATACGTGCGTTGCACATGTGTTCTATGAGAATTTTCATAGATTTGTTGAAATAATTAAAATATTATGAAAACATGTAGTGAGTAATAAAATGCAATTTTAATTACTAATATATCTTTAAAATATGGCAAAAAGTACCAAATAAGGAGTGTATTTTAATGTTTAAAATCAAGTTCTTTTAAGCAGCCAACGGTAAGTTTTGAATTTTGGTTAGTAGTTAGCAAACTTTCAATAAAGCCACAAATGACTAATCAATCAGAAATTCATAGAAAACTAAAATTTAAAAAGTCTAATAGATAGAAAACACAAAAAAAATATACAATGTACTCATCTTTCTTAAAACTTTAATCATACAATATAGATGTAAACAAAAATACAAAAATAGTACATAATTTTTCAAGTTCTTGTCGACTCCTTCTATCATAACCAATCAAAATTCAAGATCCATCTTTGTCGAATTAAACTAAAGAATGAATCAATAGAATAAAAATGATATAAATGTTTCACTACTTTAACTATAGAATAAAAAGGNCGACTCCTTCTATCATAACCAATCAAAATTCAAGATTCATCTTTGTCGAATCAAACTAAAGAATGAATCAATAGAACAAAAATGATATAAATGTTTCACTACTTTAACTTTAGAATAAAAATGATATAAATAAAATTGGAGGAATACCAAAAGTTATCTTAAAATCTTAAATTACATATTTAGAGGTTGTGAATATGAAAAGTATAAGAGTTATAGATATAAATATATATTAGTACTAGCAATTGAATATGTAATTAGATATGAGATATAAAAGTGGATATTTAAAGCAAATAAAAGAGAAAGATAATAAATAAATGGAAGGGTATAAGTTTCATAAAACCAAAAATATAAAAATAACAAATATATAATATCAGACGTACAAAAAAAATTGAAAAAATATTCAAATGTGTTAATTAAGCTTAAGAAACATTTCACGAAGAAAATAGAAATAAGTATGCAATAACCATCATAAATGTATATGTAACTAGTTAACTACCATTGGGTATGCAATAATTGAGAAATATGCCGGCAAAAAATGTGGGTTGTAGTTATTAGAAAATGTTCTATTAATGAAGCAAAGAAATCAGCGGGTTTAGGTTATTAGAATTTTGGGGGTTATAGTTATTTGACTTAATCCTAAGTATTAATGCAACCAAGAAATGAGGGGTTTTGGTTATTGGAATTTAGAACTTGCGTATATTCCAACGTGTAAAGTTATCTAAATTTGTAATTCATTTAATGCATAAAGATGAATGTGTGTTACTTCGTGAAAACATTAATGTCTTTCTAATTCACCATCCTTTACTATGATGTGTACGTTATGAAAATGAAAAGGTGTGAATTATGGAGTTAATCTTTTAAATAAAGTAATTAGAAATAAGAAATATTTTTAAGTAGATTATTAAATGTCTAATATATATATATATATATATATATATTATGTTAAGTAATTGAAGGAGAAAAATAAAAATAAATACAATTTTTTTTTGAAAAAAAGTAACTAATTTATTTTTTATAAGGATAAAAATGTCTAACAATTTTCTATGAATATTTTCTTCTTTGAATTTTTTACTTAACACCTTTCCACTTTTAGAATTTAGTATAATATAATAATAATATTATATAATTACTATTTAATATTTAATTGATTAGCTATTTTATAATATTTTTATTTACCGTAAGGATAAAATGATATTTCAACTTTTAACTTTTTTTATTCCATATATATATGATTCTTTTTATTTTAATTACCAAAAGAGAAAAATATTGTTATCATCAAATACGTGGTAACAACACAAATTTATCATAACATATAAATAATTAAATAATAAAATGACAAATTTATGAAGATTCACTAACAAATGAGTCAATAGTGCATATATCAATTAATCAAAAGATTACATATTACACTTACTCAGATATCATGAGAACCAAAATCATAACTTTACTAATAACTAAAGAAAAGAATAATAGCTATTAAACTTTTTAAAATGTGCCACTTTCTTTGTTATAAAATACTTAATTAAAATAAAATAAAATATAGACACACTAAACTTTGCTACTACTTGCTATTGTTGAAAAGCCTCCACAAATATTGTCAAAACTTTTAGCCATCACTTATGAATTATCTTTCTTTATTAGTCATTTAGTCAAATTCTTACTACAAAAGTCCAACCAAAGAACTTACAACCTTAAAAAATCCTAAAAATTACGGTGCACTGGTGAGACTATTTCATCCTTAATCAGAGGTTTCGAATTCGAATTTTAGGTATGGAGAAAATCAGCATCACCCTCGAAAAAGGTCATGTCAAGCTTGATCCTAATTTAGTCGGCGCTCTAAGGTAGATTCCAAACACCAGGTGGGAAACCTATGAAAAATAAATTCTTGCAATTTATACAAAACCCCTGCAAGATATTTTTTTCGTTGCACCAAATAATTGTTTGTTTCTATTATCGTATTATATATTATTGATACTGTTTTTTCGTTATGTTCAACATGATTGCTTCTATACTGTATTTCCTTTTCCATTTACTTGATTTTATTGTCATTTACGTAAGCAATTATTTATCCAAAACAATCTTTTTATCATTACGAGATAAAAATAAAGCTACATATACATCACCCTCTCTGAATTCCAATCCCTGATATGTTGCTATTGCACCAAATAATAAGTCTATCATCTAATTAATTATTTTGTTTTAGAAAAGAAAAACACAGCCAGCCAGCAACAAAAACGTGACATTGTCACTCAAATAATGTTATTTTTTTCCATTTCAAGTGCAGGCTAACGGTCTTGTCACATATACCAAGGTTTCGGATTCGAGTTTGAAATTGTCTTTAATAGAAATTCTTTCTTATAAAAAAAATAGGATTTTCCGATGCACATGTCTTTAACAGGAAGCATTATTCTTCTTAAAATATAATTTTTCGATGTTAATTTTAATTAATCGAACTCCAAAATAGATACCAAACATCAATCGTAAACCAATATTTTATGTTATTTTGAATTAAGAGCATCTTAAAGCTGCGGCAAATCATAATGTTTTTTTTTTAAATTTCAAGTGCAGGCTATCGTTGTTATCATATATATCAATGTTTTGGATTTGAGTCTAAATCGTCTTTAATAGAAAGTATTTTACGGACTTTTCAACCTAAATGTCTTTAATAGAAATCATTTTATTTCTTAAAATAGGACTTTTCAATGCGTATATTTTTAACTGGAAGCATTAATAGGATTTTTTTATGTGAATTTGAATTAGTTAGACTCCAAAATGAATATCAAACATGAACGTAAAACTAATATTTATTTTATTTTGAATTAAGAGCATCTTAAAGCTGCAGCAAATCATAGAAAAGAAAAACAAAAAACAAGCAAGCAATTAGCAACCTCATATGACCATATCATATATATTATTATAATATCCACTGAAGTTGCAAATAAATAATTAAATAATTTTCAACAGCCATCACTTATTTTTTTATTACCCTATTATTAAGTAGTTTTCATACAGCAGTCCATCCTTGACTGATTGTTGAACTTCTTAATTTTATTATTATTTGGTACTTCAGATTCGCACCGCATAAAGCCCATTCGAAAAAAAGGCTCCCAAACAACTGTGGAAATAAAATTTTATATACAATCAATATAACAAGACCTTTCCTTACATATTTTTTCCGCTTGATTTGTAGTACGAGCATCATACAGAGTCGTGCTCCTTTAATATGATGAAAAGGAGGTCGTTAATATATAAGAAATTATTTTCATTACTTTACAAACTTGCTTTTAGTTGTACATATATGTTTTACGAGAAATCTTCATTTTTACAGATGAGAGATCTGAAAAAGTTATTTTCTTCTGTTCAATTCGTAAATTCGTAAATGTTACATAAGAAATCATTTCCTCTATTGAATGTAGGACATTAGTACATAATTTCAACATTATTCTGTCCATGTAATACAATGCTAGAGTTCATACACTGGCTGGAAGAGGGTGCTATTAGACTCAATCGCCCCTGCAACTGAGGTCACGTTCAATCACATACCCCCACATCTTATCGCGTTTTACTCCATCCCATAGACATCAATCTCTGCTCATATTCCATGGATTGTCTTTGGATAAGATTGTTGATCGTAGTAATCACAGGCACTTGATGAGGGACTTACAATAAGCACAATCATCTAGTATTTATGATTACTATGATAAACAATCTTACCCAAAAACAGTCTCATGGAATATGACCAGAGATTGTTGCTTATGGGATGGAGTTAAATGCGATGAGACGTCGGGCCAAGTGATTGAACTTGACATCAGTTGTAGCCTGTGGGGATGATGATGGATTCCAATAGCACCCTCTTCGAGCTTTCTCATCTTCAAAGGCTCGACCTTTCTTGGAATAACTTACCCAATTCTCACACCTCGGACGATAGATGACTTCAACTGTATTCTAATAAGAAGTGTGGTTGGAAGAGGGTGATATTCGACTCAATCGTCCCTGCAACTGAGGTCACGTTCAATCACATGCCCCAACGTCTTATCACATTCACTCCATCCCATAGACACCAATCTCGGCTCATATTCCATGAATTGTCTTTGGATAAGATTCATGACCGTAGTAATCACAAACACTCGATGAGGGACCTACCGTAAGCATTCTCTTGAATTTTAGAAGGGAAATGCTTTGATCAGAAATTTCTGTCCAAAAGAGCACCATCATCTAGTATTTGTGAATACTATGGTAAAAAATCTTATCCAAAAACCCTTTCATGGAATATGAGCAGAGATTACTGCTTATGGGATGGAGTTAAATGTGACAAGACGTCGGGCCAAGTGATCGAACTTGACATCAGTTGTAGCTAGTGGGGACGATGATTGATTGCAAAAGCACCTTCTTCCAGCTCTCTCATCTCCAAAGGCTCGACCTTTCTTGAAATAACTTATTCAATTCTCACATCTCGGACTATAGATGACTTTAACCGTATTCTACTAAGAAATGTGGCACTTGCTGATCATGACTCAATCAACAAATTATGCCTTCGGCTTTGCTAGAACTGCAGTTTGTTAACTCACACATCGTAGGCTAGAGTCCACGTAATCTGTGTGATACACAGATCTATTTGCCGCCTTCGCGTCAAGAATTTCCTAAAAAAGACATGACCACATGAGCCAAAACTTAGTTAGAGATGGTACAAATAAAGAGGAAAACAAGTTACAAAAAGATAATGGATATAGAAAATTATATACAGTTCATGTGGGTTTGTGTGCAGTATGTCAATATAAGATTGTAAACCGAAAAGATCAATAGAGGCATGATAAATATACATCAAAAGGTTTACAGCTCTCGAGACATGTTGGTTTAAGTCTTAGCTCCAACGTCTATATGTCAATTAAGGAAATAAGAAACTACTCATCCAAGATGAAGTTGGTCCTTTATGATGGGCGTTTTTAGTGTAGAATTACTAGTGAGCTGAAAATAGTGGCGAGTTCTTTGCATGGGATAGCAATTTGACACTAGAAATTTGAAATATTTGGCTTATACTGTATATCTCATTTGATGACTGATGAATAAAAATGAAATTACTGATACATGTACAAATGGTTGTTGGCCATTTAGCTGAAGCGAACTACTTAACAAAGCACTTAACAGCATTAAAAACATTGCCAGGGGCTAGAGTAGCTAATGAGTCAAAGTAAAGAGCATAAGGTTAGAGGGCAGACCATTATGTCAAAATTTTGAAGCCTTCCCCTGCGAATCTTCGATGATGCACTATGTATATCTATGTTCTGTATGACGATAAAACTGTTATCTCTGATTTCAACCTTTGTCCTTGAGAATCTGTGTACCAACTACAATCATCAATCCTTGAACAGGCCTTCCCGAGACCTCATAGTTCTAAATTTCTGCTGGTGTATCAACCTCAAATACAATCTAAGTGATCTGCTTCTGGATGTTGTAACATTTAACAGTTCCAACCAGAACTAGTGATTCAATTATGGCCTGCAGAAGTTGCTCGGGGAAATCTTCAACACGAGCAAGTCCGTGATGACTTTGCACAGAACTCAAAACTCTACCGACGATCTGAAGGAGGAATAATGAGATGAAATTATGATACTGCTATAGTATTTAGCTTATGCAGTTGATTGGATAGACTAGAGTAATTTCCATGATTGGCAATAAGGACCTACCTTTCGTGCATAGCCACCAAACGCCACACCAGCAATCAAAGCATTTGGTGAATGTAAGGTGCTCGAATTTTTCTCATTTCTTGAAGCCTCTAAATGAATGTGTGGATTGTGTCAAAACTTCAGTGTTATATGGAATATGAACTTAATAAAGTGGGGACTGTGGAGTTAATACGAGATTTCTTGAGTTAATACCGTGTATGGTCGTTGTTTGGAATAAATTCTCTTTTTTCAACCCCTCCACTGTGTGACCATTGGTACCACCAGCCAGTTGAAGGAAGCCTGTGACATAGGAAGAATCTTCAAATTGCACTAGCGAGTAGTTCATAGAAAAAGACACCAATGAGTCGTATCATGTCATTTATCAGAAGAATTTTTTATGTGCAAACCTTTAGGCTTGTCACCAGCAGAGGCCAATTTTCGTGCAAAAGCAATTGCATCTCTCGTGGCACCTCGCCCAATATCTCCACTCATTGGTCGACCATCCAACTTCAATTACAATCATTAGTAGAAATGATGAGAATATATTCCGGGCGTTCTAGCTTCTAAATCAATTAGCGATGGGACAAATGATCTGCACCTGCCATAAGTTGACGCAGTGTATGCTGGATTCCATTATAGAGTACATAGCATTCATTGCAGATATGGTTGAATCTCTCAAGTCTGGAAAGCTAACCTGCACGAAACCATGATAAAAAAACATTTTTTAACTTAATTATTGAAATGGAATAAGTTGTTTGAACTTGCTAGATGATACTCCCTCCGTTTCAATTTGTTTGTCTGGTTTTGACTTGATACAGAGTTTAAGAAAATAAAAAAGACGTTTGAATCTTGTGGTCTTAAACTAAAGATATGTAAAATGCACCAAAATTCCCTTCAATCTCGTGGTTTTACACAGAGATAAAAAAAAGAGTAACAGCTTCACATACTGCCACGAGCTTCAGATTTGCAGTTGAGTTCCCCAACCCAGTCCAGAGTTCTTTAAAAACTGAAGGTTCCCTATTCCAAAAAATGAGAATGCAGATAAGATACACTTTTTAGCTACAAATTGATGTTACTCTGATAATGTGACAAAGAACCATTTGTACATTTTGTTAGTGATTTTTGTTGTACAGAATAAGGAGTACCAAAATCAGATTGTATTGCATAAATATACTTTGAGTAAGCATTCTATTCTATGGTTAAGTTTGTGTCTCAATTGAATAAGAAGTGAAAATTCACACATGAATGATTTCAGGGAATATATTAACCGAAAAGAAAATTATGCTAACCTTCCACTGGTATGAATTTCTATGGCATCAACATCATCCCTTTCAAGAAGTTCCGCTGTAGCTATAACATCTCTCACATACGTAATAGCTCCTGAATCAACAAAATATATCTTCATGAATTCAATTTGCAGGATAACAACAATGCTAACGTAAAAGGGCACGGAGGAAGTGAAAATAGACAGGCAGCGGTGAACTCACTTATTTTGTCATATGGACAAACCGGAAGGCAGCGACCACAACCATAACAGCGCTCAGCCAAAACTCCTCCCTGCAATAGTTACAGATGTAGCCTTTAGAAATGAACACGAATAAGCTTTAAAAGAATATAGCAGGTTAAACAGCTGTAGAATAAATCAAGGGAAATCAAAATGGAGAGAACCTTTTGCAATATTGCATTAGCAGGACAGACTTTCTCACAAGGTCTCAAGCAATCCTGGGGGCAATCATCCGGATCAAATTCTGCAACATTATCATACACAACTGGAGTATTAAGCCCACATATCTTACTTAGGAATACTTTCCATGAATAATTTCATTCATGGTAAAAAACTATCTCGGGTCTTTGATCTAATTTTCCAAGTACCCTTCATTTTCAGAAGGGTGACCATCTGCTCATTTCAGGAGATTGACAAATGATAGAATCCAATGAAAATGACGATCCATTAGAAACTACTCTGTATGATAAACTAGAGTTCTTTGAGCTTAATTCTTCTGATGTCAGTCATGCAATGTTTGGTAAAGTAAGATCCAATAATACTATAAAACTCATTGCAAAAAAGACCAATATTAGAAAGGCTGAATACGGACGACAAAGCACTTAAAACAAGAATAATCAAAGCCGAAAATACATATGAAGTTGGCATTTCATAGTTTCTAATGCTTCAGAAGATTAGGCACTCCAATCAGAAGCCTACTTTTTTTGATAACCAAGAAATCCCCCGACCAGTGCATGGTTCAAACCTTGGTGGATCACGGGCTAGCTCATCTACCCTTCTCCACTTAAATACCATATTTTTTACTGGCAAGTTTTTGTCCACAGCAGGGTTGAAATCATACTTATATTAAAAGAAAGCAAGAAACTTTTACCCCTACATCACGTAACCAAGATTATGAGAATCAGAAAGGATGAATATGCTGGTTGAACTCAAGGTGTGGAGGGAGTTACCAGCTTTACGGAAATGAAGATCTTCATCATCATTAACACTGATCATTACCCAAGGCCTGCGTATGGGCACAAGGGCTCTGGCTGCTTCTATCCCTTCATTTACAGCATTCACCACTGACGCCTCAGCAGCACAGTCAATGCAATCAACTACAATCAACACACAAACTTATCAACCCGATGCAAGGAATAATAGTACCAAAATTATAAGAGACAGTTGATGATTCAATTCTCACCTCCAGCAAGAGTATAAACCAGAGAAAGGTTCCTGATATCAACCAAATCCTACAAAAACCAAGAAAGATAAAATTTGCTCAAATATGTTAACATGTCTGTGCATTTTGTATAATTGTCACACTTAGTTTGTACTAGCTTCGGGATTCGACTACACATGGAGTATAAGATGTTTATTCTGATTATACAAAATTTTGAAACATCATATGAATTGGAACACCAAGTAGTTTATTCTGGTTATACATTTGTGTCAGTCCTTAAACAAACGAACATCATATGAAGTTGTACAAAAAAAGTTCATCTGCAGAAAAGTGTAAAGGTGGAGTCTTTATAGTGAATAAGGGTTAATAAGTGAAGACCTCAAAGCTAGCACCACAAATGAGCTTGACCCAATTTCCCTGCTGAAGAGATTCAACAGGGGAACTACTAACAGAAGGAATCACTGTCTTCTTTATGATGCTCTTCACTTTTTCAACCCCATTGTAGTTGCTGTAATTAAGTGGATCTGGTAATAAAGAAACCAAAAAAAAATTCAAGAAAATTGAAAACTTACAAAAAGATTAATAATTATCAAAACCCCATAAATCCAAATTGATGGAATAGATAGAGAGTACCTTGCAATTTGGTGCCAAGTGAAGCATAACAAGGAATGCTCATAGCCATCTTGTTAAAAGGAGCTACTTTTGGAGATAAAGAGTAGGTGGAGAAGATTGATTGTTATCTAAAAAGAATCTTAAGTTTTTGAAACTACATCATCACCCCCTATAATTGTTTGAAAATGTTCAAGCACATCCTCATATTTGTGATTTGTCTTATATTTATCTATTTGACTGTCTGTATAGAGTTGATCAGTCAAAAACTCACACATTCAACAAGTGTTTGGGTAGATGTGCGAATCTATACTAGGAGAGACAATATTATGAATGAAGTTATTTGGAACAAGGTAAGAGTGACCTTCGTGGTGGACAAGATGCATGGAAGCGAGATGAGATATTTTGGACATGTGAAGAGAAAGAGAACATAGGCCCCTAATGCAAAAATGCGAGAGATCTAGGATGATAGGTCTAAGAAGATGCATGTATATCAAGAAATAAATGAGGAGAGATCATTAAACATGACATGAATTGGACAGTTGAGTGTCAAGAATTAGTGTAAAAGATTAACAGTAGTTGAACGTTTTCTCGCTGCTATGTGGGAGAGCTTAGTTCTAGTTTAGAACATTTTATTTGTTTTCTCTTCTCCTTACATGTCTCACTATAGTGTTATTATTATTATTATCATATTCCTTAATTTCATTTATTTATGTTGTTCTCTTTACTATTTTGTTGTCATTACTTTTCTCCTCTTTGATATTTTCATCATAGCTCTGTTCCTAAAGCAGTCAAACTTGTTCTGGATATGCTTTTCCTAAGTCGAGGATCTTACCAAAAATAACTTATCTACCTCTCTCAAAACATGAATTAGGTATATTCGCATTAAATATATTATTGTTATTATTCTTTAATTAGACTATTCATAACGTTCAAAACTTAGTTTATGTATAATCGTTTCAAAGAACGAACACATAATTTTTCTCAATTGGTGAAAAACCGACAAACATCATAGTAACAAACCTTTCCATTGATATGAGCTCTCGAGGAAAATCATCATGTTAGTCTTTTCTTAATATGTTTTTTTTTTTTTATTTTATTAAAGAATATTTTATTACTTTAAAGAACATTTCTTAACACAAGAAAATAACACATTTTTCTTAAAATTCTTTTTTTTGGTCACACCTAACACACCCAAATAACAATTTTTACAGTTTCACCCACAAACTTTGCATTAATTTCCAAATAGTACATCTTTAGGGTTTAAGAAACTCATGATTATCTCTAAAACCCTGAGCTCACTCACTTCCTGTGTACACTCCAAAATGGTGAACGTCGCCGGCGACGACAACGATGATTTCGGCGATCTCTATGCCGACGTTGAAGTTCAAGCAAGTTCAGCAATCAATGCTCTACAGAGTTCAACGAAGGTTCAAACGGAAGTTAATGAGGTTAACGACAATGCTGCTGACGGAAACTGTAATCGTGAAAATGCTGTAAGAGGAGAAGAGGAATGTGAGAGCGAGAGTGGTGATGACTTGAACATACTGTTGAATGATGATGAAGGTGATGATGATTTTCTCAATGCTGGATGTGATGAAGATGAAATTGAGGGAAATGGAGGTTTTAGTGTTAGTGATAAAGGAAATGGTTTAGGACAGAATTCAAATGGCAGCGGAAGTGGCAATGGAGAGAAAAACATTTACAAGGTAGCATTATAGACTGTGAAATTAGTGAAAAAGAGTAGTGTTAATTTGAACTTGTTTGAAATTGTTTTCGTGTTGCTTAGTTGTTGAACCTGATTACTGATTAGAGGAGTTGCTTTGATTATTGAATGCTTATATTGGTTTGATTTTATGTATAAAACAGGGGAGGTTAGTGTAAAGCTGATTATGAGGTTTGTATATTTTAATATTCCTGCCATTTACTATGGTCGAAGACTCTTATTTGGCAGCAATTAAGTTTTTCTTGCTTGAAAAACTTAATATTTGGTAAATGTATACTCTCTTCAGTTTATTTTCTTGCAATGCACCTACCTCCACTTGCTGCAACTTGGGGATTTTACTGGAAATGCCTTTAGGTGTTTTCTTCGCGATTATCTATTTTTGAATTCTTCAAGTGTGAAAATTATCATGATGATTGATGATAGACTTCATCAGCGTTTACATGAATTAATGCAGTTAAGCTTTCATGGATTAGTCAAGGTGCTGGCCTGAATGCCACATTGCCACCTATATGGAAAGAAAATGGATTAATACTGTTCTGTACTTCTGTTACTTCATAGTGTTTCATTCTCCGAATTATGATTTCGCCCCCTCTTGTCTGTAGAACACAAGACCACCACAAGTAGCATATTCAAGTCATCTCAAAGCCAATGGATCTTCTTGTGCGCCTTCTTATTCTACAGCATTTGTCAAGGGCAAATGGGAGGATAATAGCTACACGCAAAGGGTGGGCTCAGGCTTTGCTGCTCAAAATGGACAGAGCTTCTCACTTCCTTGGTCAAGGTTAATATGTTTTGTCAAACTTTGCTTGTATTCTAAACTTTGGTTAATGCTTTGTTGTGTTTCCATTTTTATAGAAAAAACAGTTCAACCTACTGTTAAAAGAAAATTATCTACATTTGAAACAACTGGTTCCACTTTTCCTGGTGCATATTTGCTTATTGGAGATAGTGTTGGTCATCTCATCAAAGAACTGTTATGAAATAGGTTTACCAGATAAAGTTGTTCTATATTCTTTTGTAGGCTTAATCTTTTCATATTTCGTAGATATGTAATTGATCCATAATTTTTCAGGAATATATTGGACGTGAATATTGATATGTTTGAGAAGAAACCTTGGCGGTATCCAGGCGCTGACTTGAGAGATTATTTTAATTTTGGCTTTGATGAAGATAGTTGGAAACAGTATTGCAACTGCCTGGTAATGAATGCATATAAATTTGTCTGTTTCTGATATGTATTAGAGTATATAGTTTTTCCTTTTATCATTTCTTGTTATCTTTGTTTTTGTATTTCTTTCCAACTTTCTAGCATGTATTGTGGCAAAGTTGTTTCTACTATTTTTACTGCATGTCTTACATGTTTATCATTGGCCGTGACTTTTGAAATAGGATGAGCACCGAGATCAAGCAAAAAAGATAGTCAAAGATTCAGACTACAAGACTTCGAAAATTAGTAAGGTAGGTATCTCTGGATGATTGTCAAGTTTTACTATTCCTTAAACAATAAGTGAAGCCTTACCTTATAAAAAGAAGAAGAAAAAGAAACAATTGGTGAGCTTAGTGTATCAAATGGATTGTGAAAGCTGAGGGTGACCATGTTTCTGTTCAAACCATGCTGAAGATGACATTTACAAAAAAATGTAGATGTCTTCGTTACCTAACAGTTCTTAAATGTTATCTGAAATTGAACTGTTAATGATGTTTATGGTATAAACTTGCCAATGTTCAGCCAAAAGGTAGAGAAATAGAGGTGGAAGAGAGCATGATTGAGCGCCGACCATCAACAGATGTGGGACGCCCACAGTATCGGGATTCTGGTGTCGTCATACAGGTATCAAAATTTTTAATTCTTCCCTTTTCTTGACCATCTAATTGCTGTGTGCTCACAGGCTTGTGCTGGCACCAGATTGCTTTGCAGCAGTCAATGGAAGATCCCATAAGTTCTACAAAAGAGCAGCGGGAAGCATCTGAGAATGGAGATGTTGGGGGAGATAGAAAGGAGTTTCTCTGTTTCAGTAGTCCCAGCGAAGATGAGTTAGCCAGCTTGGAAGGAACTGGAGAAGGATCATTCAAGTCTACATCTGGAAGGTATGTCATCTGCTGGTTGAATTGTGATGATAGTCTGTAACACTACTTGCATTATTCTTTTGCTGGTTAATCTTCACATTGGAACACAACTATTTTGTGAAGGACGTGTCAGTAAAAATGACCTTGCAGATTTTAATCCTTATGTAGTTAAAGTTCGAAGGCTATATATGTTGCAATATAAGAGTTTGAAATGTGATAGGTTTTCTCACATGTTCTTGATGCTTAGTTGGCTTAAAGTTGTCAGCTTCTAAGTCTTTTTAAGGTTTTGTTTTCCTAGACATGCTTGCAAAATATTGTCAAATTTTTCAAAGATTTCCTTCTTCATGGACCATGAGTAATCTGATCCATTGTCGGCTTTCTTTTTGCTATCTTCACCTTTACTTTTAAGTCTTGCTTCTCACATCTCTCCTGTTTTTCTGCTGATTGATGATACATAAAAATGTATTTAATGGTTCAAGTTACTTCATTCTCATAAAATTAACTCTGGATTCCAGGATTACACCTGTTTGTGAGCACGTGTCTATGGGTTCAGATAACTACGGAAATTCCGAGTTCGCTTATGCAGATGAGCGACACCACCAAGAAGGGACCTACTGTAATGTTGATCAAACCTCAGGAGCAATTAGATCTTCTCATGATGCAAATAAAAGCAGTGAGAGAGACATATCTGATCCAAGACAACCTATAAAGTTGCAAGAACCACTGCGTGGTGTAGGCAGAGAGCATAGCCCAGGTTCATCTTGTTGTTCTCTAAGTCATGGTGGCACATCTGGAGATGGGACTTTTCTTGACTTAGAGAAATCTCATGATCATCATACAAGGTTATTATCAAACACAGAATCTGCGTTACGGGAGAAGGGTACAATTGATTACCAGCCAATTTACGGAACCAATCATAACAGAACAAAGTCTGGTGATCCTAAATATTTTACACGAGGTAGAAGGTCTGTGCAAAGAGATCTGCTGCATGACAGAAGAAGACCTGGTCGAATGAGTGAAACAATTCCTGCTCACCTGAAAGATGAGGATTCCCACAAATCAGATGCTAGGATACTGTATGAAAGGCGTAATTCAACTGTGATCCGATACAGACACAGAGATAGACGATATGCTTTTGACTCTCATGAAAGGGAAGATACTTCACATTTTAAGAGGGCAGAACCCTTTTACTCTAATGCAGGACGATTTTCTGATTATCCATGCCAGGATTCTTTTACAAAAATTCCTGAGATGGAACATCAGTTAAGATGTAAATATGACAAAAACTGGTCTGGCGGTCGAAGTGTGAAAAGAAAGCTATATCCTCTTGAACTATCAATTTATACAGATGATGAATTGTTGGAAAGAGATAGACCCTATTATGGGAGAAGACTCACTGTTCAGGATATGGACACCGTTCCTTTTCATGAATCGGAACAATGGATCGATAAGTATATTTCCTATTCAGATGATGAGAATCCCAGTCAACGAATGCGGAAAATAGATCAGCTGCCGAGTAAGAAGAGAGTGAGGACTGATGATCTTGTAACTGAATGTAATTACATCTACGATATCATGGAAGAGACTGATAACAGATATAGACCATACAACCACAGGGATACTAATATTCTAGAAGATGGCTATCATGTAAATTTGACTTATTTCAGAAGAGAAATTAAAAGCCCCAGTAGGGGCAAAAGGAGAGATGTCAGTCCTTGCAAAAGTCCAAATGATATATGTTTCATGGATCTAAAGGATGAGGAAGGGAAATTTGATGGGTATCGACCTCCATCCTTTCGTTTGTATAGAGAATCTTGTACTTCTAGCGGAAGGTGGCAGATCCCTGAACTGCCACGTGGCAGACACGGAATATTCAGTGGGACTAGGAAATGTGATGGTGGTGCTAATTTGACCAACTCCATTGGTGCCGATCAGACAAGCAAGTATCCGGGTAATCAGGACAATTTTAAAAGAAGAAGAGGGGGCCGGCAGTCTGAAGGCATGCAATGGGTTGAAGAAGAAAACAGTTCTAGGTATCAGCAAAATATATTCGATGCTGAGAGGACGTCATATTCGTTCAGAAGAAGTTCAAGTGACCGAAGGTTTAATTCATTTGACAATAATCATGGACCCAACCCAGTAGAAAAGCTTTTAGATGATAGGCATGTGGAGCAGGAAAAATACAAATTGATCAGGGAAGGCAATAATGCCAGTCAATTTGGTCAAGGGTCTAAAGTTTTTCATAAAGATAATCATTGGAGGAGATTCCCAAGAGGGAGAGATTCTGTTGACACGGGCTTGATTGTTGAGAACGGAGAGGTAATTTTGTGTATACAAATGTCAAGATTGTATAGTATATATGTAAATATGAGTTTTCCATATATGTTGGGTCCTGTTCCATTGTGTGATATCATCTCATGCTACCAAGGTCTCCTATTTCCCTGTGCGTTTGATTTCAGATTAAAGTTCTCATGTTGCCTTGTTTTTTTTAAAAAAAAAAAAATTGTTCTTGAATTGACCCTTAAAAAAATTGAACTTGTCAACTCCAAAATTATATTAAGCTTGCTATTCTAGGAATTCTTATATTATTACCTTTAAGCAATTGATCATCAGTATTCTCTAGTTACTTATGAAACCATATAAATCTGTTGGTGACCATTTATTCGTTTATTTCTTGATCCTACAAATGTGCATCAACATTGTTACTGACAGTCCTCTATATGTTGACGAGAAAAGAGTGTTTGCTTAAGGGACATGTTACCATTTTGTAGCTCCAGTTGGTGTTAGTCTTTTGTCACTTGAAGTACATTAGATATCTAATGTGATAGCACTTTTGCAAAAAATAAGAGAGGACTCCGAAGTTCATTGTCTTTGTGTAGTTATATAGGTAAACTTCTGCAACAGGAATAAGCAAGTAAACTTTTTCTATGTACTGCAATTTTAATATCAGTAAAGCGGATCTCAGTAAACTAGGCAGAAAACACACCAAATTGTATTACTGGAGTATCATTAAATTGTAATCATGACGAGGCTTACTTATTCTTCTAACTCACGAGATCTCATTTAACACAAATAGTTTCTATTGTTGTGTTGAAATGGGCTGTCAATCTTTTTTCTCGAGTCTGATAGATTGATATGTCACTAGCGCAATGTTTCTGCATAACTTCATTGATTGTTCATTTATCTTAAATTGAGCAATAGTTTAGGAGGTAAGTTGCCTTTGGTAGCCGGCATTGGCATAAAACTGTGTTTTACTTTTACTATCAGCGTCAACCTACATGTCCTGACTTTTTGGATATTAACCATCATAAAATTGTGCTTAGTGCTTACACAAGAACTTTACATGATTCAACATTCTATCAAATCTTATATTCTTTCTTGGCATACACTTTTGTATGTGGGATACCTTCAGTTTTTAATAAAGTGTTATATTTGCTTTCATTTATTCTTCAATACAACTTTTTTTGAATATGATGACTTCAAGTCGTGTTCAAGAATGTGAGCTGGGCAGTGAAATAAGAAAAAGGAGATCACTACACCACTGAAGTTGCTGTCCTAATGCATGCTCCTTTTATGTGTCTGGACAACTTTGCATCTTGATTGGAAATGATAATTTTAGCTAGACAGATAATCTATATTCAATTTTTGAGAGGCCATATTAGGTGTTGCTCCTGCTTGAACTTGGACTAGAATGAAGTCTTGTTTTTCTCTTATCAATGGAAGGGGTTGTTCAATGTTTCGATATGTAGTGCTTGGGATCTTAAGTAGATTAGACCAAATTAAAAATACTGATTTTCTGTGTGAGCTCATGACAATTTAACATCATAATTTGGAAGTATTTTTTACTTCTGATATTCCATTTAGTACAGATGATGCAGTGCTTTTGGTAGAAAACTATGTCTTTTTGTAAGGTTCTCTACGTTTCTCCCCATCGTTTTAATAGATTTGCTACCTCCGTTATCAAAATAATAAAAAAGAACTAGAGTTAATTATGCTGTTTCTAGAATTTAGAATCCACATATTACTTTCTTCAGCTCTGTTTGAGGTAAGATCCGACCCTTGCCTTGGTGGTGTCAAAGTTTTTTTTAAAAAAAACAAACTAATCATCATAGAAAAGGGAATCAGATGTGGAGAAAATTTTAACTGCATATTTCGTTTCGCAATTATAGTGTTTTACTTCTGCTTCAGGAGCCATTTCTTTTTCATCAATTTTATGATACATTGATACCATATTGTTTATATGGTCTCTCTGATATTTATTTTTATGTTATTATCCTTGTTCTTAACACATTCCTATGTTTTAAATTTCTTCTTGGCTGCACTTTATTGGTAAACAAAAGCATGATGGTCTGCTTCGGAAAGTCATCTTGATTAGCACGTATGCTAATTCCTTTTATCCTTCAGCTCCAGTTATAATTTATTACAAACGCATATAGCCATTGACTATATAGCTCTCTTCTGTTTAATTATTTAAGTTACATTCCCTTTCAAAGTTTCAAGTTTGTGAGTACTTGGTATGCTAGTTATGCCTTTAACAGTTAACAAGTTCTCTAATTCTCTTCATGGTAAGTTTTTATGTCACGTGAGCTCACGCACGATAAGGCGGCCTCTCTTCATTAATTGTGTAAACTATCAGGATTTTGATTTTTATTTGTGACCATGGATCTGCAGTCCTCCGGAAGATGCTCCAAAGCAGGGGGTGTAACATCCTTTGACAGGTATGGCCACTTGGATTCAGATAGTTATGTGGAGCTGAAGCCCATCGATGGAACTAGCAAACCCCATTTCAGGAAGACACTCAGAACTCGAAATGTGACAACTGATCCTAAAGAAAATGATAAAGAAAGGCTTGATATATTCTCAGATGCCAACCAGGAAGAGTCTCTGGATATTGAAGAAGGTCAGATAATTGAAGAAATGAACGAGAAAATCATTAAAAAGAGAATCACATGTTCTGGCAAATCACAAATCAGTGAAATGAAGAATTTCGTGTATGATAAAAATGTGGAGGGACAGGACAACAACCCTATGATTTTGGAGATCATGGCAAAGATGGAAAAGCGTGGAGAACGTTTCAAGCAACCTATTGCTCTCAAAAGTGATACAAAGAATGTCTCTAAGCCTTTGGTTGATTCGTTTGCTGTGTCAACTGAACCTATGCAACCAAGACCAGCACGAAAGAGGAGATGGGCTGCAAGCAAGGCAACTGTTTAATGCTTGTATTAGAGAAGGTGCGTCTCACTTCACCTTCATAACTGGATCTGTATATAGTGGCGTTTGATTGAAGAAATGGTTGCTGATGGTATAACTGGGGACCGGGGTTGAGAAGTTTCCCATGTAAAGAGGGAAAAAGAAATCACAGTCTCATAAAGAATACTCTCTGTTTTGTTGCGCTAAATGCGTTTTTTTCCCTCTGAAGTATAATTGATTATTTTGATTTCAAAGGATGTAAGGCTACCAGTGATGATGGTATGGCTTGAGCTTTTATTTAGTCAACTTTATTCCCATTTGGTACAAGCTTTATTCTTGAGAAATCATGGTGTCTGCCATGTACAATTTCTCAGTTAAGTTTTATAATTTTTTCTTATGAATTCCTTGAAATGTTTCAGAAGCAGTGGTTTGGAAGCAATTTTCCTGTTTGATTATATGGATCTACAAGTTCAAGTTGCAGGCTTGTCTGAGATATTTTGCTTCAATAAGGTAGTGAGTATGGCGTAACGTTAGGGACGGAGTTAGGAGGTTGCAAGGGTTCATCCAAATCCCTATCGTTGGAAATTACATTGTATATGATCAAATTAATACTAATTGTTTATTTATCTATATCTATATTACCTTGAAAGCATGAACTTCTAACTTGAATGTTAAATTACTAAAATATTCGTAACTTAGGTTTGTGATTTTTTTAATGAGTTGTGACTTTTTCGATAACTAGTGGAACAAAAATGCGCCACGAATTCACATAACAAACGTTGCTAAAAGTTAATATTCGTGGCAACTAAAACTGTCACTAAATTATATAACGATTACTGCTAAAAGATTGTATTAATGGCAACTAAAACAGCTACTAAATCATTAAACTATTGCCACTAAAAGATAGTGTTAGTGGCAACTAAAACAGCCACTAAATCATTAAACTATTGCCGCTAAAAGATAGTATTACTGGCAGCTAAAACCGCCACTAAATCATTAAACTATCATCACTAAAAGATAGTATTAGTGGCAACTAAAACCATCACTAAACCATATAAGAGTCGCCGGGAATAAAGTATTAGTGGCAACTAAAACAACCAAAAAATCATATAAAGTCGCCACAAAAAGAAAGTATTAGTAGCAAACAAAACCGCCACAAATCATATAAGTGTCGCTAAAAGTCAGTATTAGTGGCAACTACTACTGCCACTAAATCATACAAGAGTCGCCGCAAAAAGAAAGTATTAGTGGCAACAAAAGGCGCCACGAATTCCTATTAAAGTCGCCGCTAAAGATTTATTTTAGCGGCAACTTAATCCGCCACTAATAAAAATAACAGTTGCCGCTAAAAGATAATATTAGTGGCAACTAAAACCGCCACGAATTCCTATTAAAGTCGCCGCTAAAGATTTGTTTTAGCGGCAACTTAATCCGCCACAAACAAATAACAGTTGCCGCTAAAAGTCAGTATTCGTGGCAACAAAAACTGCCACTAATTCCTATTAAAGTCGCCGTAAAAGATTGTTTTAGCGGCAACTAAATCCGCCACTAATAAAATAACAGTTGCTGTTAAAAGGTAGTATTATTGGCAATTTAAACCGCCGCTACAAGATAGTATTAGTGGCAACTAAAACCGCCACTAATTCCTATTAAAGTCGCCGCTAAAAGTTTGTTTTAGCGGCAACTAAATCCGCCATTAATAAATAAACAGGTCGCCGCAAAAAGAAGGTATTAGTGGCAACAAAATCTGCCACCAAATTAAATAACAGTTGCCGCTAAAAGATAGTATTAGTGGCAACTAAAACCGCCGCTAAATCATATAAGAATCAGTGCAAAAAGAAAGTATTAATGGCAACAAAATCTGCCACTAAATCAAATTACAGTTGCCGCTCAAAGATAGTCTTAGTGTTTACAAAAACTACTAATTCCTAAAAAGGCGCTACTAAAAATTGTTTTAGCGGCAACTAAATCCGCTATTAATAAGAATAATTGTTGCCACTAAAAGATAATATTAGGCAACTAAAACCGCCACTAAATCATGTAAGAGTCGCCGCAAAAAGAAAGTATTAGTGGCAACTAAAACCGCCACTAAATCAGATTACAATTGCCACATAGTATTAGTGGCAACAAAAACTGTCACAGTAAGTACAACATAAACCGCCACTAAATAATATAATAGTCGCCGCTTAAAGATGTATTCGTGGCAACAAAACCGCCGCAATCATATAAGAAATGCCGCTAAAAGTAAGTGTTATTGGCAACAAAATCTGCCACGAAAAGTTTGTTTTACCGGCAACTAAATCCGCCACTAAATCAAATAACAGTTGCCGCTAAAAGATAGTACTAGTAACTAGTGTATAGTATATGTCGAGTCTGCTCCACTTGTTCGTGTATTTACTTCTCTAAAAGTAGCTAATGTTGTAATACAACAAAGAACAATTGGCTCGGTCAATTGATTACATAGCCTTTCCATCGTTTTACAAAGAGATTTTTAATCACATAAAAGAATTTTTCAAGAAGCTATGTCAAACTATTTCCTCTATCTGAATATGTCTAATAGATAGATTTATTTACTAGTGTAATGTAGCCATTTTGGGACCAAACCTACTTTGGTATATTCTTGGGTCATATCAGTCACATTTTGACAAAGCCAGGATAGAAAATTAATTCGATTTGATCTGAATAATCCTGACCAAAACCAAAATTGTTTATCTAAGTAAATCAAACGTAAACATGAGTAGGAATTCAACTACACCATAGAAACTGGCAATTCATTTAAAGTGTTTGTTTTTAAGCTTCTGGCAAAAAAGATGAGCGGGCTGTGGTCTTAGTCGTTTCTCCTCCTATTGCTTGTGGGAGCGGGGGGTTGCTCTGAGAGGATTTTCAAAACATTCACCAATGCCCGTAAACGATCCCAGATGTTCAAACCATAAAGAGTGTGCACCAGAGACTCTTGGAACTCGAATCCATTCTCAGCAATAGGATACTGCAAAAAGATGGGAGTAAAATTTACTTATATGATATGAAATGTATGAATGACAGGATGGTTTCAGTAGATGAGTAACTCACCTGAATAGGCTTTGGTATCTTGGTTTTAATAAATGGCCACCACCGGTCCTCCACAACCGACTTTACAAGACAGCAAGCTCGTAATCCTTCAATACCAGCAAATCTTCCAAATCCACTGTCTTTGACTCCACCAAATGGCAAGGACTGCATATCATTATTCAGGAGAAAATGTTAAAAGGGTCCATTTTAAAAAGAGACGTGAAAGAAAGGGGTGCTGGGGAGGACAAAAGGCGTTGGACTGAAAAGCTGGAAGTTCCAAAATTCTAAACAAAAGAGGGTTGTAAGAGGATAAACAATGTTGGACAAAGCAACTACAACAACATACAGAGTGTAATCCCACACAATGGGGTAAGGGGAGGGTAGAGTGTACACAGACCTTACCTCCACCTCAGAGGTAGAGAGGTTGTTTCCGATAGACAAAGCAATTGTTTAACGTAAAGAACTAATGGTCTTTTCAGGTAGTTGGCCTTCAGAAGAGAGATTTCAAGGTACATGGCAAAGCTTCAGGACCAATAACAGGCGCAGGAAGGTCATGAGCATCAGGAGTTGAGAATGGGAGTGAGTCATGAGTGGAAAGGTAGGGTAACTTTTGATAGTGTTTTACAACAGTTACTTCTGGCTGTAGAAGAGAGAAGGTAAGGAAGCTAATTTCTAGCTCGTCAAATTTGCAAATGCGGACATTTAAAGGCAGAAAGAGGATCTTTTTTGTTCTCCTTTGATGTAATAATTAGACCATGTGAGATCTGTAAATTTCAAGCAGATGCAACAGGGTATTTTCTTGAGGTTCACAAAATTCTCTCCTAATTTGTATGCATACCTCAAACATCATAGCAAATAGTCACATATAAGTATGCCAAACTCTTTGATAAAATGTTTCAAGAGCCTAATGCCTACAGGTACCTGACACATGTAATTTGATGCGAAGTCATTGATAGCAGCCCCTCCACAATGTAATTGTGAAGCTATATGCCTAGCACGACGCTGACTGCCTGAAAATACAGCACAACCAAGCCCATAGCTTGAATCATTTGCAAGCTGAACAACTTCTTCGTCAGAGCTGAATTTCATTATCGGCAATATTGGTCCAAAAGCCTGCAAGCAAATTGCCATATGGAGTTAGCCATACCACCTTCATCTCAGTAGTAACTAAAAAGATAATCTATCAACTGATGATACCTCCTCCTGCATCAGTTTCATTGTGTGATTCACATTAACAACCACAGTAGGAGGGAAGTACTGATCAACAGCACCTTCGCCAATATTGCCTACACTTCCTCGAGCAACAATTTCAGCACCTTTGTCTAGGGCATCATTTACTAGGTATTGAAGCCTTTCAGAATGCTCTTGCATGCATATGGCTCCCATGTCATACTTGCCGGACAAAGGAGGTCCCTACAATAAAAAAAAATTCAGTTTAAATATTTAAGTATTTTAGAAATCAGACTATGCTAGCAAAATCACAAATTTCAAAGCCATTAGTTTTCTGCTTAGGATTCAGGCAATCATTGTGTATTTATCTCTCAATTCTAGGCAAACTAATGCTTCTACGGCTCTCAATTATTAGCAAACCAGAATTTAGATAGGATCAGTGAGCAATATAACTAAGAAACCAAAAAGGCACCATGTGCAAAATGCTATGTTTCATGAAAGAATAAAGATCTTATAATGCATCGAGTTGAAAATATGACACAAATGAGAAAAGTTACATACAGCAGTAACCGATTTCACAATTTTGACAACTTCAGCAACAAAAGAAGAGTAAACATCCTTGTGAACATAAAAGCGTTCTGCACCAGCACAATTCTGCCCACTTGATTGGAGAGCTCCTCTAGCAGCAATTTGTGCAACCTGCATCAAATTTGATTAGTTCTTTTAAAGACTCATGAGAAACAGATAGAGATGAATGATCTTCTTTCTTTAACTTCTCGTAGAGATATTAAATGATTTTCCAATCATAGTTGAAAAGCAAACAAATGTACTTGACACCCAAAATGAAAGCAGACAGGAAAAGTTTATACATGCGGCACATCAACATCTTCACAGACAATAAATACGTCTTTTCCACCAAGCTCAAGGGTAACTGGTATCAGTGTATCTGAAGCACTTCGCATAATCTGTAGAACACTAAGAGAACATTAGAATTTATAATTCAACAGAAAAGAAAAGAAAAGTTAGTAAAAGGTATAGAGAAGATGAAAATGGAGGTTTTAAATCACTCTGTATTAGATGAGAATATATAAGCATGTATGCGAAGTTGGAAAAGAAAATGGAGCCTACCTTTTTGCCCACACCAGGAGATCCAACAAATATGATTTTGTCAACAGAGGATACTAGTGCTTCTCCAGTTTCAGCAAAGCTGGCAATGAAATTTTAAAAATGTATGACAAATCATACCAGAACAGAAAGGATAAATGTTGTATAATGCATACCCTGTTATCACTTCTACCAAGTTCTCAGGAGCTCCGACTGCAGCAAGAGCAGTTTGAATTATTCGCAGATAGAAACACCCGGACCAACTGGCATGTTCTGAGACCTAAGGTAACAAGGAGGTTATCTCGTCAAAAGTCAAAACCACAGCTTTTTTAGCAGTTCGCTTCCATGACGTTGTATATTTTGCAGCTTTATTTATGTGTATATATTTTAAGTTCAAGATCTGATAACTACATTTAAGCATGCTAATCTCAAATATTTTCCAATTGCATTCCATGTTACTAAAGTTCAATCCATGAGCAAACAAGCAATGTAGGAAGTTGGAAAAGAAAAAAGAAGACCTTTATCACAATGCTGTTTCCTGAGAAGACTGCAGCCAACATTGGATTAAAGATATTGTGAAATGGGTAATTCCATGAAACAATAGCACCAACAACACCAAGAGGAGAAAATTCCACTTTTGCAACCTTGTGAAGCATTGATCTCCCACATGAACTGCAAGCCACAACACACAACCATAAATTCCCATTACTCCCAAGGTATCAAAGGCTGAAACCATATAAGTTATGAATCCACTATTTTATTGAAATGCAAGGAAGATAAACCATTTTCATAACATACCGGTATTCAGGCTTTAGCCACTTTTCACCCTCTGAAAGAAGCCAATGGATTTTTTCACATGTAGTCATTATTTCTCCCAAGGAGGCATCTACCATTGTTTTTCCAGTATCACGCGAAGAGATACTAGCAAAAGTTGTTCAGAGAAATCATCCAACCCAGTCAAATGAAAATAGGAAAATAAGTAGCAGTTTAGCATGAGTAAGAGGCAATTCCAATGCAATTAACTCTTAAGACCAAAATTAAATGTTGTCATACGTGAGAGAGAGAAATCGAACAAACGGTAGGCTTTCGTAATCATGAGATTCTTCAGTTACTTTTGCACTTGTTTATTTATGATAAGTGAGACTCTATTATATCATTAGTTATGTTGCAAATTTTTGGACAGAAAACATTGAAGCAACCAACACTTGGAAATAAGGTCACTGACATAAAGTTCTGAACTCTAGGCAATAGCCTAATAGACTTCAGGTATCTCCTATCCAATTTTTTCTTAGTATATGATTGTGAAACGAAATTATGCCCAATGGAACCGTTTAACCTCAAAATGCTCAGTACTCCAGCAATCATGTTTCAAAGCACTTTCAATCTATTGGAAGAAGAGTGTTCACGTCAGAGCTAGAAGAGTGGGAGGGAATAAAATAACAATAGCTGCTACTTCTGTCTGAAGCTATCTTCACCTATTGATTAAGACCTTCAAAGTAAAACTCTTTTATTTCTTCTTTCTAAAGATGAGGCTAAGCCAACTGCAAAAGTTGTCTCAACTATCAGTCTCTCCTGAAACATTTTACTGTGTACACCATAGTAGTGTATAACTCAATCACTGAGAACATTTCATTTCGACGTCCAATAATATTAGGTCATAATTGTGTCTCTGTACATATAATGTTAAAAAAACATGGTCAACAATTAACCAAAAGGATCCTAAGCATTTCAGTATCATTCATTCTGCTCCTCGGACATAATTTAATGTGTCAATACTGTTGGCAGTGTAAAATAGCAGTTTTAAATGGTAAGTGTCCCTACTTGCATATAAGGTCTTGATGTTCAATAATATACTTCAGAAGTATACGTAGAAAGAGGCGTCTTTGCTTGAAGCTACTCTTTGCCCATATCTTCTGAGCTTTCCTTGCCTGTACAACCCGCTCCTTAACCTGAGCATGATTTAGTTTGTTAATTACATTTGGCTTGCATGTGTATATCTCACAAAAGTCCATTGATGCTGGTTTTAGGGGCGAAGAACAAGGAAATTAATAAGATTGCAGATGTGAGCTGGAATCTTATTTATAAGAACAAACCGATGTTGAAGTTCATGTATACGTTTATCATGTAAAGGTTCTCATGACAATATGTGGCAGCAAAGAGAAACAGCTAACTGAATGCCCAATCAAATCCTGATAAGATGACTGAGTATCTTTATGCAAAACTTCATAAAAGAACTTTAGATACTGAACGTCTGAACCATGTAAACAAGGGAAGGAGGGAAAAGGAAAAGTTAGTCTAGTGCATGACAGGAGATCTTGACATTTAGTATAGAGGAACACAAATACCATATTTATATAAGAACATAAATCTGACCTCATCAGGTTTCAGCGCCGGGAAATAACCCAGGTACTTCATTGTTGCTGGTTCATAGCACTGAACTTTGTCCGTATGCCTTCTCGAGGGAATCTAAATGAGCAAAATTAAGTGTGATAATATACAAGTGTCACATTCTTTCACTTTACGGAATGAACCATATAAAGTTCCACAAAAAATAAGAGAGCAAAGTCCATTTGAATAACTAAACGGACATACATACTACAGTAAATTTCAAACTGTGTCATCGGACTTGTTCTCCTAAAGAGAAATGCTTTCTTGATAGTGTAAGTGAGAGGAACTACTCTCAGTAAGATGTGAGTTGACAAACTACATAAAACTCATATTCTTGAACGGAAATGTTTTTGCAGTAACTTTTAACGTTTGGTTATCTCGAATTTGAGACAATGTTTTGTCGAAAAAGTTAGTTTCATTGAGAGAAGAAAATTGACTTCATAAACTTATGAATGGAACCCATTTTCTTTAAATAAAATATCCCCATTCTAATCTTAGTTCCATTGAGAGAAGAAAATTGACTTCATAAACTTATGGATGGAACTCATTTTCTTTAATAAAATATCCCCATTCTAATACTCTCTGTATGGTTGATGCAAGAGATATGTAGCAAGAATGGGGATATTTGAGCTCATTCATTCTCAAATATCCCCATTCTTGCTACATATCTCTTGCATCAACCATCAATAAGGTATTTTTGTCAAAATTAAGATACCACCAAAACACA
Source organism: Solanum stenotomum (assembly GCF_019186545.1). NCBI lineage: Eukaryota > Viridiplantae > Streptophyta > Magnoliopsida > Solanales > Solanaceae > Solanum > Solanum stenotomum. The sequence goes on along the minus strand of NC_064285.1, from coordinate 254,904 downwards.
ATCATCACATTCTCTCTTTTCTTTTCTTTTGTTTAAAAGGTTATGTCTGGGCCAGCTTGTGCACAACTTGGTTAATCCACCATATATTTTCTACCTTCTCACAAAGTACTATACCATGTAAACTCAAGCTACCAAGGTTTAAAAAGATAAGAATAATTCATCTAGCATAGCTTCTGTTGGGACTTCAATCTTGCTTCCCAAGGTTGTCTCAACCGTTAGCTACCCCCTAAGGGGCAATTCAATCCTCATACTCTATCCACCACCTTTATAATAATAATAATAATAATAATAATAATATCACCTGCTTTTTTACTCAATTTGACATTGTAAAATGTTTAAGTAAATAATCACTAGTGTATGATTTCTAATGTAAAACACTTTCCACATACCTCTAATGGAAATTCAAATTGTTTTCTGCAATTCAGTAAATATCTATATTCTATAGCTAAGTGCCTCTTCATAAAGAAAGATACTACTAAAAGAGAGTTGATGAAATCCAACTAGTGAAATTTCGAACACAAAAAGGGAAAAAAAGAAGAAGCAAAAACAAAACAATTAAACAAAAACAAGCAAAATACAAACTGATACCATCTACAGTTCAAATCAACATCATATAAAAGTACCAAATTCCATTTAAGCAAGTAGGAATTTCATTCATTACTTACATAAATGAAGCTGTTGTCTTTAGCCTGATTCCCATCATCCAACACTACAATACCAAAAACATTATTAAACAACCAACAATGTAATAGATTCAAGAATATCAACAATGTAATACCATAAGGAGTACAAGTACAACAACACCATACCGGGAGGGTAGAGTATACACATACCTTACCCCAACAAAAGTAGAGAGGTTATTTCCAATAGACCCTCAGTTCAAAGGGAACAATAGTCCAAAGAAGTCTAATACCACAAGGAGTAAAAAAAAATAACAAATCATCTATTCATTCTGTCCCAATTTATGTGACACCTTCTACTTTCCGAGATTCAAACTATGTCAACTTGACCATCATTTCAACATGCATTTTTCATCATGAGAAGAATGTCAACTTACATTATCTAATTTTTTCCAAAATACTGAGCTGATCTAATCTAAATTAGATTATACCATAAGGAGTTAATTTTTTGTTAAATAAATCAATTAATCTACACCTTCTACTTTCCGAAACTCAAACTACGTCAACTTTAACCACCATTTCAACATGCAGTTTTCATCATGATAGATTTTAATTCTAAAATATTGAGTTCAACTAATCTATTCTAATTTAGCTTCGATAAGCTAAAAATGTAACACAAATTGGAACTGAATAAATTACTACTACAACATTTCAATAAGCAATTTAAAAGTAGTTCAAACAGCAAAATTCGTATGGAAGCTTACCATCAGAAGTGTCGACATCAATGGAAGGGACATTGTCAGGAATGAGCATCAACAGTAATTTACAGATCGCAAATGCGATAGCGATAACAATCAACGGCCACCAGAACGCCATTAGAAGGTTTCTAGAAGCTTCAAAGAAGACTAATTAGGGTTTTTCACACAACTCTTAGAAGGAATTTGAAGGAATCGCCATAGCCATAAGAGAGAAGAGAGATTCTAAGTTCCTCGTAGACGTCGCTTTTTCAGTCGTCTATTAAATTAAAAAAAAGATAAATCAGTGGCGGTCTAAAAGTCGATTTGCACACATTTTAAATATTGATATTTTTTTTTATGGCTGGTTTGGCCGATTGTACTGTTTAACTTGACTTTATTTCATTGCGTGTGAACAAATAGACATATACGATTTTATTTCATAACGCGTGAACAAATAGACATGTACGACTTTATTTCATAACGTGTGAATAAATAGATATATACATCCAGTGTTTTAAAAGACTCTGTTGAAATTCGCCTCGGGGCTCGTTCTGGGGCGGGATTCTAGCAAAACACCCCGAGACTCAAATGTGAGACTTACATCGGGATAAAAATAAACTGCAAAAGCAACTAAGGAAAGTAGCATTGATGGAACGGGGGATCGCACCTTCAACGAAGAAATAAGGTGACCAGCCCTAACCCTTCATCCTATTTCATACAACCTTGGTCTGTAAAACTTGCGCCCGACTATACGCCCTATGCACGTCCAATGCTGGAGGTTCGCCTTATAGATCTTACACAATTTATGTGTTAGAAACTTTAGTTAACATTGTTGACCCTCATAATTCTTGAATAAATGAATGATACTTAATATTTTTTTAATCTATAGAGATATGAAGATCGAGAGTAACTCAAATAACAAGTTGCAGTATCTCACCTTTACTATTTGGTAACATTGTGAATGTGATGATTTAGTACGTAACATTTCTTTTAAAAATACGTAGCGAAATTTTACTTTTCCACTTATCATTGGTCTTCATGGTTTTGTCATATGTCTCAAAATTATCATATTTTATTTAGCTATTTGAAAGTGATTTTATTTTTTTTCATGATGGAGTGATGTTTTTATTATAGTAGTAAGTATTATTGATTATATATTTATTTTTATTTTTTTTTGGGGTGGGGGGGGGGGGTAAGGTAAATAGTATAGTATGATAAAAATATTTTTAGAAATAAAGATTTTTTTATTATAAAAATTTAAGATATTAGAATATTTATACTTGTATAATCATGTTAGAAGTTTTATTTTCTAAGAGTTTTCTTAATTATGTTTGTAATTATTTCAAACTATTGACGTTTTTTTTTTATATAATTTCGTGTTATTATATTATTATACTATATTGTAAATTGAAAATTTAAAGATNACTTAATAATTTTTTAATTTATAAAGATATGAAGATCGAGAGTAACTCAAATAACAAGTTGTAGTATCGCATCTTTACTATTTGGTAACACTGTGAAGGTGATGATTTAGTACGTAACATTTCTTTTAAAAATACGTAGCAAAATTTTACTTTTCCACTTATCATTGGTCTTCATGGTTTTGTCATATGTCTCAAAATTATCATATTTTATTTAGCTATTTGAAAGTGATTTTATTTTTTTCATGATGGAGTGATGTTTTTATTATAATAATAGTAAGTTTTATTGATTATTTTCTTCTTCTTCTTCTTCTTTTTTTTTGGGGGGGGAGGGGGAGGGGTAAGGTAAATCATATAGTATGATAAAAATATTTTTAGAAATAAAGATTCTTTTATTATAAAAATTTAAGATATTAGATTATTTATACTTGTATAATCATGTTAGAAGTTTTATTTTCTATGAATTTTCTTAATCATGTTTGTAATTATTTCAAACTATTGATGTTTTTTTTATATAATTTCGTGTTATTATATTATTATATTATATTGTAAATTGAAATTTAAAGATCCATAGGGCTTACGCCTCACCCTATACTAAGTAAAATGCCCCGCCTCACACCCCCTCCTTTTAAAACACTGTAAACGTCCTACGTGACATAATCTACATAGGACAATTATATTGTTTCATTTGGCATAAAACATAAATATGTTATTTAACTGGATTTCATCTCACATTTATGTCCTTCAATTTTGGGTGTGCACAAGTAGACACTTAAACTTATAAAGTTGAACGAATAGACACACGTCTTACGTGACATAATACACATAGGACAATTTGCACCCTATGTGGATTATGTTATATGTGATGTGTGTATCTATTTGTTCGACTTTATACAAATTCAAATGTCTACTTGTGATTATTCAAAATTGAAGGACGTAGATATTAGTGTATATCTATATGCTTCAATAATGATCACTACGGGTTAAATGGAAATTCGGTGCATATAATATATGTGTTTGTTGGGTTCGGAAAAGAGTCGCATTCCGAAAAGTGTGTTATAGATATTCTATCCTAATACAAACATTAATGACTATTTCCATAACTTAAATTCAAAACCTACATGTCAGAAACAATTTTACCGTTACTCCAAGTCTCCTCAATACATGTTAGGAAAGGTAAATTTCAGCAGAGCATTGTCAGAATCTAAGAATGTTTATATTCTTTTGGTAATACTCAAAAATTATTGTAAAATATTCCTATATTCTCATAAAAGTAATTAATACATAGTTTTTCTTTGCCAACAATACTTTGCTTTCTGACAAAACAATGCTTCTCTCAAAATAAAGTAAACAAATAATGACTTCTCCTACATGTTCAACTCATAAAAAGATACAAGTTTCTCTCATGTTAGACACATTTATAACACTTACCAATCATCAAATATTTCTACATTTTATGGTTTTTGTCATCAACAACATATTCTGATTTGCATTCATCTGGTAACTTCATTTCACCTCTTACATCCTATAGACGTAGCGGATTATAATAAGCAGAATGCACTGACTCTGAATCTTGAATTCGTCCTTTCTTAGCGCGATTGTTGGAGGTGAAGTAGTACAAATTTGAGGTTTTTGACTTGATCTTTTTCTTGTTTTTGCAGAAGTTTAATGAAGTAAGGCTTTTGGAGGGAGCCAATTCTACTCATGTTTCAAGGAAAGATGAAGGAAGAAGATATATCTTACACAAATGTCAAGAGAAATGATGATGAATTACGCGATATCGTGCCAGAAGAAGAAGATCTTGCACAATCAATTGATGAAAAGATGAAAAATGTCTCAAGTTTTCGACGTTTCAACAGAGTTCCTCAAGAACTTAAAAAGGGAAGTGAATATAGTTACTCTCCTAAATTAGTCTCAATAGGTCCTTTTCATCATGGAGTTGATAACCTTAAAACTATGGAGGAACATAAGTGGTGTTATCTCAACACACTTGTTAGTAGAAAACCAATAAACACACAAACCATTTTAGATAATTGTGTGAAAACACTTAGAAATTTAGAGGATAAAGCAAGAAAATGCTATGGTGAAAACACATTTGAACAAATTGGAAGTAATGAGTTTGTTCAAATGATGTTACTTGATAGTTGTTTTCTTATTGAGCTCTTTATCAAGTTTGTTATAAAGGGTTTTCGACGTAGAGATGATATACTCTTTATCAACTACGACATGTTTTTCCGTCTTAGATGTGACTTGATTCTACTCGAAAATCAGATCCCATTCTTTATCCTTAACCAAATGTTTCACTTAGTTCCAATTCCTAAAGAATGTACTTACTCCCTCATGCAACTTGCTTTACTCTTCTTTAGAAAACTGATTCCTGGTGATGGACTTGTAACTATACAGAAATTTGGTCCTAATGTTCACCATATACTGGACTTGATTCATCATTGTTATCTTCCAACGAGTCCACAAGTTCACTCGAATGGAACACAAAAACATATGCATAATGTGTTACATCTTCATGATGTAGGGATCAAGTTCAAGAAAGCAATAAGTGATAGTGTCATGAATGTAAGATTCACTAAAGACAGAGTTTTGGAAATTCCATCATTGAAAATACATAGCTACTCTGAGATTTTGTTCAAGAATATGGTGGCATTGGAGCAATGTGGAACCTTTAGAAGTGGAACAAAGCACGTTGCGTCTTACGTTTACCTCATGAAAAGTCTTGTAAGGTCTGCAGATGATGCAAGTTATTTGACAGATAGAGAGATTTTGCATAGCAGTTTGTATAATGATGATGAGATTTTTCAACTGATGATGAGGCTTCATGTGGAGTTTGATGTCAAGGATTTTTATTATAGTGGAATTTGTGAGAAAGTTAATGGATACAAGAAGAAAAATAAGTGGAAAAAATGCAGCCAGAAAATTAGCAATGTATATAAGAAGACTGCCAAAGGAATTTCATGCTAACATTTTTTTTTCTTTAGTAGTTTTATGTTTTTGCTGCAATTTTAGTTTCTTTTGTTTGCATTTTTATTGCATTATGCTTGAGAAATTATTATATGGAGATTTGAAATTATATCTATATATGCTTGTTTGTTTTATTACTATATTCAAAGTCAAAACTTTACTGTACCTCTTTGTAACTACGTCATTTGTCCGTATATGTTTTGGCCTTTTCTTGTTGTTGCTTCTGCTTGTTACTGTTGCATCCTTTTCATTTTTCGTTCAAAGAGCCTATCGAAAACAATCACTCTACCTTCTCAAAGGTAAGGTAAGAACTACTCTACGCTCCCCAGACACTAAATTTATTGTTGTTGTTATAGCAAAAGAACATATGATATAGCATAACATAACATTAAAAAACTTGACCATCATACGAAAATGTAGTTAGATATGGAAGATTATTATAGAGAAATCCGACTGTATTACTCTTTTACTCAAACAACATACATTGTTTTGAGTATTAAGAATAAAAAAACCAGTCAATGTCACACTGAATTTCTTTGCTTCATCTTAACTTCTTCACATCTTCAGAGAAAAGACGATTGTTTTTCTATACAATAACACTAAGAAATAACATCTGGTAAATCATGTTTACACATTGGACAATCTTTATAATCGATGTCACAATAGCAAAAGGATAAATATACTACATTTTTTCTGCATAAGTTGGCTGAAAGTGAAGTAAATTGCCCCTGTCGAACTCCATAATTACTGCTGGCAGATTTACGATTCATCCATAAAGACAGCACCGTGTCCATTAGCTTTCATGAATTTCTTAATCAGAAGTGCAAGTATAGCGATTGTAAGTCCAACTGCTGCCCATGTGAAGAAACGGTCATCAGCCTGCCTCGGAATGCTCTGTTGAGGTGTATGCAATATCCGATGCTCATTAGGTCGAACAGCAGGGGGCTCTATAGGTGCCTGTACAGGATCAGCATCTAAAGCCAATTCACGTCTTTCTTCAGTAGTTGTGTCAGCAACAGATGGATTAGGACGTCTTTCTTCAGTAGCTTCATTGCTGGGGTTCTCAGGACTCTCTTGAACCTCGTCCTCTCTATTACTGTTCTGTTCTTCAGGAGCTGGTGAGGTAGTAGCTTGAGGAACTGGTGGTGCTTTGCTTAGCATGTAATCATGTATCTATAAAATAAACCAACTATTAATTCTCATGCCCACAGATAACAACTTATTGGCTGTCAAAATGATATTCAGATAATGCTATACCTCGTCAATCAGCTTCTGGCGCTCAGGAGTCCCATATCTTGGAGCCACATCACGAGATTTAATAGCTAAAACACGCCTTTCTTCCTTTGTGTATTCTAGTGATCCAAGGGCACCATTTGGGCTGGTAGGCATAAATGCGATCAGAGCTACCAGCGCAGTGCGAACTGCAAATCAAAAGTAAAACAATTAAATACGGATTAGCTTCAGTAGCTGTGCACCTGCCAAAACATGGGAAGCAGCATCCATTAATTCAGAAGACTATACCATGCAGTAGCTTGATCCACCGAAAAATGCTCCTCTCTAGTCAATACAACTAAGGAATAATAATTGCAAAAAAAGGTTGCTCACACTTCACTTTTTGATTTGAAATTTTTGCCTACTACAGTATCTGCATTTTTGTTTTGCTCAAGTACAGTACACCAGCAGCCATTATAAAAAAATTTAGTGCACGTATTCAATCATATCTTCTATCTTTTACATCCATCAACACAACCTCATGCTATATTTCAATAATAGACTCAGCAAAATACAGCCACAAGTTAAAAGCAATGGAGCATATAATTTTTGAGGGAAATTTCCAACTCATGCAGATGAAGATATCTTTTTATGTCCTAACATGTCATTGCCTAAAATTGCAACAAGAGGAACTGTTCTATTGCTTTCACGTAAACAGGGTATCTGTCAATATATCCCAAGAAAAGAACGCTAAGACAACGATATGAAAGTGAAATTCATCAAAATATAACACATCGGGAAAAATGGTAAGAGAGAATGATGAAGTTACCACTCCATGACGGTTGCCAGTGCTCAGGATGATGATTAGAAATACTCAAACAAATCTTGGTTTGAGTTTCAAAACGTCCATTTGGCTGAAAAGAGCAAAACCATGAGTTAGCAGATTATTAATATTAAACATGAAATGAATCAACTCTAAACCTAGATGCTAATGAAATTTGGCTTCTCCAGTCTGTAACCTGACCCACCCACAAAACACTCCTTTTTGCCCCCACCAACCCAATAATCCCATCTATTCTCTTTCAGATCGTTAATCCACGAACCTTTTGTTTTGCTTCTCCAACCTTTTTAGCTACCCTCCTGAACGAATTTGTGTAGCAAGGGAGCGGGGAGGGGGGCTTGGGTCACACCTCAAAACTTATTCAAGATTTGCACATGGAGCAAAGCAACAACTTCCTTCAGACTCGAGTCAGATCTTATCGTATGGTAAAAACTTTCCTAAGAGTTGCTGACTTTCCACTTGAATTAGAAATCTCTTAGCCTCTTTTTTCCCATGATACCTTTTTTTCACATCAAAACTTATTAGCACCCTGCCCGGCCCAATCTGTAAAGTCTGCTTGTCGCAGTGTGGGGTTTAACCGACAAAGCTCGCGCCTTGCTCTATTCCAATTACTAAACCTTGTTCCATAAAATGACTCAAGGAGTAAGACGAGCTTTAAAAATAGAAAGAAACTCACTGTCAAAAGCATGAAAGAAGGAGGCTTGAAAGGATATTCGGCTGGCAACTGGATTCGTCCATGATAAATCCCCCCTTCAAACTCAGAATCTCGTGGACCCCTGATTGCAAATTGCCATTCAAATATGTTCTCCTGAAAAAGTAATATAAAGTTCAGTTTTAAATGGCTATGTCGTTGTGCAAGTCCTAGAATTAAAAGTAACTTGTAAATGGAAGACAACCAGTCATTTATCAATAGAATTTCATGCAAGACGCAATCTTTTGAAGTTATATCGACAGAATCAATTATGATGAAATTCATTTACCAGTGATGGATTCAAGATCATATATACACATGTTACCTCATAGGAATAGAAGGAAAATGCCCAAAAATCAAATCTTGACCATGTATACACAACACCACATAGTCATCAAACAGAGAGCTAGAAGAGCACATAGATCATTCATTGTTAGTGAGGTTTATTCTTCAGCAGGATCAACTAATATCCTTGACATATGAACTTAGATTATAAAACTTTATTGAAGCTTAAGAGTTTATATCATGAGCATTCTTATATAGAACCACTATCATATTAAATACTAGAAATCAATGGTTGCTGCTTGTCCAATTTTCAATTTATTTTATTTTGTCAGCAGTAAATACAGCAAACAAGCTTTTGCCAAACAGTTTCAAATTTTTAAACTTGTACATCCATGCAGGAAAAATCGCATCAAGGAAACAGCTTCCCTACCAATGCAGTAAACCATCACTTCCATAGCAAAAAAGCAAACAAGTACACCCCCGCCTCCCCACCACTCGCGACAAAGCAAATTAGCTATACCCTCTTACCTTGAATACCAACTAACCACACACCCTATTTACATCTACACTCATACAAGCAGACAAATTCTCCAATGTATTGGACACTTCTTGCTTATCCCAGTATATTTGACTAACTTTCAAATGGATCCAGCAAATTTACCTACATCCACTTGTTTCACAGTTTTAGCTCATGGCAAGCGAATTAGACTAATTTTCTAAGCTAAATCAAACTACATTAATCCTCAATTCTGAAAATTAGCACATATAATTTGCAATTCACCTAAAAAGTTAATCTTTTTAATAAATTTGAATCTCATAAAGCAAAAAATGCACCACATTAAAATTCTAGATCCAAACAGATAAAACATGAAAGGATAAGATCGATTTCATAAGAAAAAAAGGAAAATTAAGGAATTAAATTGAAACCTCAAGAGGAAGGCTCATGAAATCATCGGAAGGGTTTGATTGCATCTCTTTAACCTCCTGTAAGATTCTCTTCACCGCTGGATTTTTCAGATTATACTTGTCTTCCGCCATATCTATTACTCTGAGCCGCTGCCACTGTCGTCGCCGCCGTCTCCGGTCACCGTAAACCCACAGCCGGTCAAAAAAGTAGCACCGATAATGATGAATAAGAAAAAAATTGGTGGGTGAGAATATAATAAATATAAAGAAAGTAAAGATGGCGGGTGACGCGTCATCACTATGACGTGGCGACTAATTATTGGATAAAATGACAAAATCTTAATGAGTTGTTTTAGTAATAATAATTCATGATTATGAAAAGATTAATATATTGACTAGAAGGGATGGATTTATAGCTTACCCCTCACGCTTATCGAAGTTATGCTCGAAAACTTCGTCTATGGAATATTATAGAGAGAATTTTATTTATAGCTTACCCCTCACGCTTATCGAAGTTATGCTCAAAAACTTCATCAAAGGAATATTATAGAGAGAATTTTATGTGTTACGATAAATTCTTTTATACCAATTTAGTTGTTAGAGGCTCCTTCAACGTGACAGTAGATTACCCTGACTTACTTTTCCCTTACTAGGATTGACTCTTTATAATTCTCAATTTAGTATTTATGAATGAAGAAAATCGAACAAATCTCATGACATTTACGATTGAAAAATTTGAAACATTACTTGAAAAGCATAGTCACAAACTATCGAATATCAATCATTATTTCTTAAAAGGCGTGCAAACTTAATTAAAAGATTCAAGATCACATTAGTTGAAATGCAAAGTATGAAACACATGATATTGAATTCTCAAATTGGGGACTTGTAATCTTGTTTCCTAGGGTAAGCCTCGAAAAGAGGAATGGGACACAAAAAGACAAACTTGTGGAAAACTTCACCATCTAGAAAAAGAAGTCATCTAAAACTCCAAAAAATAAATTTAAAAAGATGTGGCTATCCAAAAACATTAATATTGACCCTTTTAGTGTGAGACTAAAAAAACACCAATGACCAAAATCAACCAACACATCTCCATCATGTTTTACTACACAAGAAAGAAAGAAATTAAGCAACCAAGATAGAGGCATGGAAAAAAGGGCAAGACCTTCAACAACATTACATAGGCATACAAGTTAAGTCCGAAAAGAATGAGATGCATGCAAATCTTATTTTTATCTTTGCAGGCTAAAGAGGTTTCAAAAAAGGCAAAAATTTTACCTACACGTAATGAAGTTCTATTTATCTGTCCTAATTCTTTCTTTCAAATAACTAAAAACCTTGAAGCTATTGAGGTACAATAACGTTCCAGTATGATCCCACAAGTGAGATCTACTAGATACACAAACCTTATTTCTACCTTGTGTGAGGCAAAAGATGTTTCCGATAAACCCTAGGCTCAAGAGAAGTGTTTTCAAAAACAGGTTTGACAAATAAAGTCATGGTGAAAATACTATAGAAAGTTGTTGAGATACAAAAGAGAGAAAACCCACTGGACTTGATATGCAGAGTAGCAAAGAGATAGGAGGGGGGGGGGGGGGGGGGGGG
>NC_064285.1:182704-243597 GCF_019186545.1 Solanum stenotomum | reverse complement strand
GAAAGAAGCCAAGTGAGCTACCACTGTAAATCTAATGTACATATATGCAGTAAATGTTAATTGTCCCACTCAAATTTTAATATACAATTAAGCAACATTGAAACAGAAAATTTGGCCTCAAGCAACACTGACCTCTCTAAATTGAAGAATAAACCTTTCAAGGGCAAAAGTTGGTGCCCTATACATTGCATACAAGTGCACATAACTAAGGTAAGTGAAGATGGAGTTGGGGGTAGAGATGAAACCAAAGAATAGGAGTAACCAAAATTCTATATCTATGTAATGTTTTACAGGAGCAATTGGAAATGCTAAACGAAAGAGAAAACTCAAGACGGTGGCTAATCTCTCCCCACGCTTGTAACAACACTGTACAGACTCCCCTCCACCAATAGTTACGAAATTCAACAATCGAATTGCCTGTTAGATCATCTCTCATGTCGAAGTTGTACAGAGGTGTCATTTGAAGCAAAGCACATGCTCAAGCAATATCTTGTAGATCATTGTAGGAGTCAAAATGCCATGATGATCTCAGAAGAGTCATGATCCATTTACAGCCATTTCAGGTGATGATTTTGGAGGTATTAATGGATAGTCCTCTCCTCTCTGCCTATTATCAGGAGAAGTGTGCATGCTTTCAGAATAACTTTTAGGACCATTTGGTTCTCGGTGGTCATGATTATCCAAATCAGCACTCCCATTATCAGTAGAATTCCCTTTCTCCTCGTGGTTGGACTCGACAGATTTCTCATCCCCATCTGAGCATGGACCATCTTGTACTGTACTATCCATCTTTTTAGAGGGTAAAACTGCTTGACTTAAGGTTGAGCATAAAGCAGCAAAAACACTGTCTCGAGACTTTGAACCTTTAGCAATACGCTGCAACCTTTTTGGCTCAGGCTCTTCTATCTGCAACAGCTTACGTTTCAACGGGAAAGACTCCACTGACCCATCTTCATCAGAATTATCTGACTGCTTCCTAGGTGGTGGCTTATAATCTTCATCATCCTCATCATCATCATAATCAACAAGCCCCCCAGATCTGAAGAACAGGAGTCTCAAAATATGTTCCCTTAGTTTAATAAATCCAGATTCCAGCAGTAACAGTTACTTACCTCACAGGTGAGACGCTTGGAGCAGATCCATTAGGCAAGGCCGGCTGAGACTGCGCTCTACTTGCATTAGTCACGAATGCTGAGGCAGAATCTTCCTCGTCACTGAAGGATACACATATTCAGTGTACCATATATAACATTTTTACATGCAAAAAAGTAAAGGCCTACCTCTCTTCATTGAAATATTCTTCTTCTTCTTTCTCTAAACCACGGTCTTCAACTCGTTTCCTAGGGTCGTCTAATAGATTGCCGATACTTCTCGTTCCTTCACTGTCTAGAGACTACAAAAGACCCAAAACCATTATGAGAGCCAAGTATCACTATCAAGAGTGTAATGGTGAACAACAGGCCCAATGAATAATACCTGCTCATATTTAATTTTCAATGAGTGGATCGATGTCAACTTTTCAAACTTGACTAGTTCATCCCAGAATGAGTCGACTAAATACTTGAGCAATGTCTTCAAGTTATCCTGCATTATATCATGTCAGATCCTAAGAAATAAAGAAGCCATGTCACATTTAACTTTTGCAGTCTAAGCAGGTCAAGGAAGTAAGATGCAACCTTACGAATATGCTCAAAAAGTTCAAGAACAGCTGAGTTTAGAAGATTGTAGCGATCTCCATTAGCAACAAAGACATCAACAACAGGTTTTAGGAGATTGTGCTTTGCTATGTAGTTCATCAAATTCTCATCCTGCAGTTCGTAGTCAGAAGAATTCTAATATATTCACAAATATACAGAAGGGAAACACTCAATGATGAACATAAAAATATACTTCACAGTTCAGTCTGCCAAATTTGTAGCTTATTGGTGGCCATGTGAAATGACATAAGAAGAAGAGAGAAACTCTAGCCGAAATTGGTTGGTTATACATGAAAAGAGGAATATCGACTCATGGTTAACCATGTTTTTGTGTACGTAATTTGCATCTCCTTGATGCCTTTCTAATACAACATCTTACTTCATAAAAAAAAAAAAAAAAAACTCAATCATAGTGAACTTACTTCAAACCTACTAATCTATCTCACAAGTTCTGGTTACCAGGGATTTTAGTACATGTAAACTTAATTGATGCACATAAAATCACAGGGTAGAGGATTTAATTAGAGGGTGAAAATTTATCTGTGCTGCTAGAAGAGCTTCATCGTCTTACTTTTACAATTTTTTGTTGCACAAAATCTTACATAATATCAAAAAGTTAATTACTAGATCGAAGTTTGGATTTGATTCTTAATTTTGATCACCCCCTATTCTACGCCTCAGTGGACTATAGGAGTCTAAGGCGGTGTTTGGATTAGCTTATTCATAGGTACTTTTGGCTTTTAAGCACTTTTTTGGTTTTAGAGGTGTTTGGAAAAGTTGAAAAGTTCTTTTAAGCACTCACCTTTAGGCCAAAAAAGTTCAAAAATAAGCCAAAAGTAGGGCATCCCCTACTTATGGTTTTTAGCTTTTGACTTATAAGTTGCTTTTTATAATCTTATCCAAACAGCGCACTAAAGTACTTACTTACTTCAAGTCTTTGCAGTTTTACCTAGTTATTATAAGATAAAAACCTGCATAAGATAGGGTTATTAAAAAATAAACTTGCATAAGATAGCTACCAGTTTCATTCAACATTAACCAAGTCTCTTGGGCAATCATGAACTCATGAATCACCACAAGACAAACAGAACAAGACAGAAATATGGAGGATCACTAAAAGGAAAATTACAGCCCCGTCTACAGTGCTATGCGAAAAGCCTTTTATTTTAATGACCCAGACATTCCCTGCAAAATTAGCTAGCCCAATCCCAGTTGGAGCACAAGTTCGAACTCATGACATACGCCTACCACGTATACCGCGCTATACTTCATTTATCGTTTGACCAAGGGCCAAGGCCTTGGGGGCTACTTATATTAAAACATGTAAGAGCATTTAACGGGGTAAAACATTCACCATAGAGGACAAATAAATCAAAACTTGATCAATTCAGTCATGTCCACAGACAACACTCTCTTGCTTAATAGAAGTAACAACTCACATTGCGAGAAATAAGAGTTCTCATAAATCTAACAGCAGCAACTACCAGGTACTTCTCTTTTCTTCGAGTAAGAAACAGAACTTTATCTATCACATTATTAAGAAGAAAGTTGCACCTGAAACACAGAAAAGATATCCACATTAAATCAAATAATCAAATTTAGCATTTAAGAACCAAGTAATTCCATACCAAGATGAGAAGATTACTTTATTCTGTAAGGATGGTGCACGATACAAAAACATAGGAGATCACAAATATTTAGTAGTATTTCAGGCTTGACACTACTTTGCTTTCCAGTTCCTCCATCAAAACTCTCAGAGTTACTGACAGCTTGGGTGATACCATCCGTCGGGCAAGATGATGTTATAACATCAATGAGTTGACTTAAGTGCTTCTCGTAGAAGATTTCAACAATGTTCTCTTTCTGGAACAAAATTAAAAGAAAACAATAAAAACAAGACTTCAAAATAGTTGTTGAAATGTAAGAACAATAAGATAAGAGACCCTTTTGCTTATTTTTTATGTGTCGAACACATTGTGCGGGAGGGGGGATCTTTGCAAAGCCAAGAACCCAAAAATTTCATTTCATAATAAGGGATCGTGAAACGTAAACTCCGAATCTCTGCATACTCTGATGCCATGTGGATTATGTGAACCACCTCATCAAAGACCTTATGCAATTGAAGAGGAGACACGTGCATTTTCTTGTTTTTTTCTCAAACAATAGCAATCGAATACTTCAAAAAGCAATTAAGTCACAAAAAAAACTAATCCCCATCCCAAAGCACAAGGGAATTAAATTGGAGATACTTTGTTTTTCGATAACCGGAAAATCTGTTGCTTCTAGTTTTGAAACTAGGTGGACAATGGGTAGACTCCTTTAACCTTTTCCATTTAACTACCAAACTTGATCCAGAGCAGGATTAAAGCTCATTGCGTGTGCCTGCCACATATCCTGTGTTGTGCTACCTTTGCCCTTGAACCGAAGCCCTGGGTAATCAAGTTTGCAGATGCTGAACCGCCTAAAATAGTAGTGCCTCCACAGGCAGATACTAAACCACCTATAGCAGTAATGCCTCTACAAGTTCAAATTACCCATAGGAATATCTTTAGAACTTCAGAAAGGAGAGAAAATATGGTACCAAAACGAGTTTCTTCCCCCCAGTGTCCACTGATTCCGTCTTCCTCTATAATCCAATCCTTAATCCTAACCCCCCTACATTTGCAAACAAGCACTAGACAACAACAACCATGTCCCCTGTGTAATCCCACAAAGTGACAAAGTGAGGTCTGGGAGGGTGGTGTATGCACAGCCTAACCCCTACCTTGTGGAGGTAGAGAGATTTCCGATAGAACCTCAGCTCAAGTACCACACATCAAAATCAAGAAAAGGAAATACAGTAATGAAGAAACCATAGAGAAAATAATGGAGAAAAGAACAGTAGCAACAACAAATAATACGATAACCGAAGCATAGGAAACAACAAGTAAATAAAATTGAAGCATAGGGTAGTAAGAGAGTACTAATAATAATACTAATAAGGGACCTACTAACCTTCTACCATAATCCTTGACTTCCATATCCTCCTATCTAGAGTCATGTTCTCGGTAAGCTACATGTGTGCCATGTCAACTAATCACCTCTCCCTAATTCTTTTTCGGCCTACATCTACCTCTCCTAATTCCCACCATAGCTATCTCCTTACTGGGGCATTGCGCGTCTCCTCTACCCATGCTCAAACCATCTCGGCCTTGCCTCCTCATCTTGTCCACCACGGAGGCCACACCCACCTTGACCCAAATATCTTCGTTCCTAATCCTATCTCTCCTAATATGCCCACACATACATCTAGGGAACAAGCAGTAGACGTGATCAGAATATTGTAAGGCAGTAGCTCCACTTAGACAGGTCAGATATTATCAGTATCTAGGGAACAAGCAGTAGACGTGATCAGAATATTGTAAGGCAGTATCTCCACTTAGACAGGTCAGATATTATCAGGTAACAAACAACAACAAACAGTGTAATCCCACAAGTGGAGGTCAGATATTATCAGTTCGAAATAGAATTTGTTAAAGATCACTCACCATCACTATACTTGGGAAGACATAAGAGACAAAATGCTAGATCCATAAGGAAAAAAGCACATTGAACATTATGTTCGAAGTGCTAACCCGGTCATTAACTTGACTACCCAGATTTTTTTGGACAAGGTACTAAAATTTAACTACCCTGAAAAAATAAAAAGCTAGAACTGTTGTGGCAAAACCAGAAAAGCTATAAGCAAAGCACCTGTGATCCTGATGCATATGAATCCAAGAGACTGCGCAGAATTTCAAGAAATTGGCAATGCATATCATCCTCAAAATCTGTTAGCATACCTTTGACCTGCAAATTTGAAGCATGCTATTACTTACTTCGAGTACCTTCCATGGTGGCACTAAAATTAACAAATATGGTCTAAGCCACAAAAAGGACATGTCTTTCTGCTAAAATTACAAAAATATCCAGCATAGGTAACAGAAAACATCAAAAAAATGAGAAATGGAAGAAAGACCAAATACTTCTTTTTTTTGATAAAGAGAAAGACCAAATACTTCTCCAACACCATTTGATAGTAACATAAAGCCAAGAAAAAAGAAGATGTGTACTAAAATTAACAAATATGGTCTAAGCCACTGCAAGGACTTGTCTTTCTGCTAGAATTACAAAAACATACAGCATAAGGAAACAGGAAATGTCCAAAAAGATGAGAAATGGAGGAGAGACCAACCACTTATCCAATTATTTATATCATGAATCAAGCACCACATTCACAGCATAGAATAACTTACCATTCATACATGACAGAAGATGCCTCAGAAGAACATGTTGGAGGGGGCAGGCATTAGATATCAAAACGCATATATTGAAGCACATCATTGCAAAAATAAATAAATATTACATGAATGAATGCATCTTAAGAGAAGGTAACCAACAGCCAGAGTCACACTGATATACTGGATATTCCATTAGTCTCCACCATCAGGCAAAAGTTGATGTAAAATTCCAAGGAAAAGAAGAGAAGAAAAAAACAAAATTTTGCTCACCAGAAGCCCAAACAGTGCAAGACCTTCCTGGCGAATTACATAAGACCGCAGAAGATTTGGATCTTGATTCAAGAAAAGAATGAGGATGTCTGTCCTGCATCAGTTAGAATCATTTTGGATGAGAATTTCAGGGAAGCAAAAACTACAATCATTTAAAAAGACGAAAGGAAAAGGAAAAGAGTCTACTTGCTAAAATATAACGATATGTCCATTACCCCGTCAGGACTAGCTTCTTGTCTTGGCTCTCCAAAACATCAGCTATGATATCGAATATGCCTTCGTTAATAAGATCCCTGCAACCATAATAGTATTTGTAGTTCTATCAACTCCATTTGCTATGAAAGCAACATAAGATATATTAGACTGATATTAATACAAAAGATGCAGCATGTGACGCATACCTAAATAGACGATGTTGCTGGCCCACCTGCAAACTCTTACTCAAAGTACAAAACTCATGCAAAAAGTGCACCTGCCCAATCCAAGAAAAGGAAATAACAAGTAAAGTAATGATGAGACTAGAAATATCCTTTCCCAGATCTCCCGATAAACATTAGAATAAGGAACAAAAAAGTAAAAGGTGATAATACTACCAACATTTCAAGAATAACTGACAAAGGAGTGCACTAAAAAGGAATATCATTAGCGCAAGAACATGCCAAATGTTAGGAACAGGTTTTTGGATTCATAGTGAAACAAAAGACAATAATTGTTAGCACATCACAGAACAAACTGGACTACAGGAAAGTAGCATCAGTAGTAAAACTAATGTTAAACAGACGCAAGGATATATAAGTTTACCAATTGCACTCCCACCTAAGCTCAAGGTTTTCCTACATTTCCATTAAACAAATTTTATATCTGACAAGATGAGTAATAAGAGGGGAGAGGATCTTGACACAATCAGATCCCTAGAGGAAAGGGTGGAGCTCGATTTTTTGTCAAAAAAAAAGGGTGGAGCTCAAGTACTTCTCACCAGTTGGCTTAATAATAAAATTTTACTTTCAGTTGTCAAAATAAATTTTCACCAGTTGATTCTAGACCCCAAATCTAGCCTACACAGAATTATTAATCCATAGGTTGAAGGAGACGATCCTGGATTCTACTCAGATTCCTCCCCAGCTTGTATTAGAACTCATAACCATAATGCCGGTCAGGACCAAGATGCACAAAACACACGCACCATTTACATTTAAAAATATATGGATTTTTGCATAATATTGGGGGGTTTGGGGTTTGGGGGTTGGGATAATCAATTACCCTCAAGTTTCTGCTTTAAACAATTCAAATTTAATGAGAAAACAGCAAGCAAAGAAAATATAAGAGAATGACCAACCAAAACAAAAAATAGATGAGTCCAATGACTAAACGAACAAGCAATTATCAAAAGCTGACAACATAATGAACAATTAAATGTCTTCTGAGAAAAAAGAAAAAGAAACCAACTAATAGCTGCAATGCAACAGAGGCAACCCAAAATAAAGAGGAAACAACAATTTTCTTTACCAAATTTTTCTTTGATTCTGCAGATGTAGAAGGCAACTTTAACTTTCCAAGCAAATCCTGAATGAAGGTGCTATCATCTTTTAAGAGAGATACAACCTATGTCAAAACCAAACAGTCAAGAACTATATTAACCAGAAGAAACAACATTTTAACTTCAGGAAGAAAATCTTACAACTGCATTGTTTGAATGGATTATGGAATTAAGGTTTGCAACTATTGCATCATCCAACACTCTAGGCAAAATGGCATCCTGAAAGTAAGCCCACAAACTGTAAGTTACATTGATAGTATAAGGATGTCATCTAAAAAGTAAAAAAACATAATCACCTTAAGATAGCCAACTCGGTATGTTTGATGTATCTTCGATAGGACTATCGAATCTTTAATAGATATAGCCTAACACACCCACAAGGAAATAACAGATATCAATAAATGCGAACTGAACTAACATTGAAGACATTTCAGCAAACATTCCTTAGAGGTACTATTGCAGCAGGAAGAAAAGGAGTAGAAAAGAAACAGTGTACCTCCTTAAAGACCACATGCTCTTTGAGAAAATTGCGATGATGAACATGAGGAGCATCTGGATCATCTGTTGACCAAAATATGAATCAGGTCGTCAGGACATTCCAAAATGAGATCAATGTCTTCAGAGTAAGAGGTTGGAGTAAGGGGTTGGCCATTCAGTATATAATAATTAAACAAAGAGTTCTATAGGAATTAAAAAAAGACATTTTAACTAAAAGTTGAAAGCAATAGGATCAAAAACGTACATTCAAGACACCCAATAATATCTATTATCAGCTCATCACCAAATATTTTTTCAAAGATCTGAGTGCTATTGAGCATCACTGCAAGAAACCATTTCATGCTGATTAATCAAATCCCACAAAACAAGCAAAAGCATACCCAAAAGAAAATGGGAGACAAGTAGGAAATACTAACTGATTCCTCTCACTATTTTGAAGATAATGTGAAGATTCTCAATATTCTCCAGATCTTCGGAAATCCTAAATAAATCCATCAGCTTACGGAAAAAAACTTGCTGCAGAACAAAAGAACCCGGCTCAGTACGATTCACCCATTAATCCGGAAAACAAGAAGACAAATGATTAAACAAGTAATTTTTAACATGAACAGAAATCAATAAAAAAGCGAAACACTTGTCTTGTTCCGCCCTTTTTGGGATAGGAGTAGGGAGGGCTCCTCTCCCGTTTTTCTCGTCTTATATATAGCGTCAGAAACTCCTCGAGAGTTCACCACTAACTTGAATAGAATACTGCACTTTGCATAAAGAATTTTCACAAACAGTACAAAAGAGTCGTCATTTCCAACTATTCCAAGACTTGTAAAAGGATGAAGGAGGCATGCAAGGAGACAGCAGTGACTGAAGATCTTTCAGAGTTTTGCCAGCAACAGAAAAATCTTTACACATCCAGAGCGAGTAGTGGACCCATGTTGAGCTACCAGCTGGCCCAGATTGTTTTCAGTTTGATAGGAAAAGAGCCAAAGTGGTGAAAACCAGGAGGGGTGAAGAGGGGTGGGGGAAGGGCACTGGCAGTACAGACTACTAACCTGTACATATAGCCACAACTTTAAAGGCAGAGAAAAGTTTACTATACCAATCAAAATTTTACATCTAGCTTACCCAAAACAAAGTTATAATCAGCTGATGGTTCAGTTCCAATTTTTCCAACTTATCTATAACAGATAATCGAGTTCTCATCCAGTTTTTGTTAATGTACTTGATAATTGCTTCAAAAAGGTGAACACTGGACATCTATGTTTTCAAATGGGTAATGAATACGACAGCAATTAATTCTGAAGCTGACATGCTCGAAGCAATTTCACAACCATCACTAATCTTCAATTTCTTTGTTAGGAGGAAGATATTACTAATGCTAATTTGAGGTCATGAAATCCCTCATTCCAATGACAATTAATTGTCCAAAAAGAAGTCAAGCTTAGAGAACTGCAAGATTCATGAAGCTCACATCGTTCAATATTAGTTCGGTAACACGCAACTGATCAGCAATGCCACCCTCTACAACCGTCTGCAAGTCAAACAATTAACAACATTTTCAGAAAACAGTAAACAGTATGAAAAGATTTGCACGACTTGAAGTGTATTGCCTTCACACACAAAAGCAAACAGAGCTTTTCCTATATTATATACGCTATACCTTTTAATTTTTACATGCTTTTTTTTTTTTGCACCCAAGGGTGTGGTCAATGAAGTGGTTGAGAACCCTAAGGTCTCAGATTAAAAACTCAGCAGAGACAAGAAAAAAAACTAGGTGATTCTTCCCATTTGTCCTAGCCTTGGTGGACAGAGTTACGTTGGTACATGTTGCTAGTGGGATGTATCCTGTGGTATTAGTCAAGGTGTGTGAAAGCTGGCCCGGACACCACGGTCATCAAAAAAGAATTAAATATTTTTTTGGTTAGTATTGAGAAAGCAATCCCCACCCCCGCCCGTTGATTACTAAGGCACACCCTCAAGTGCAACTTAGAGATTTGGTAATTATCAAGGCAATATAAGAAAAAGACATTTCAACTATTTTAAGATAATAAATGTTGAAAGGATGACAAAGATAAACCTTTAATATCAAGGGAAGCGTAGAAAGCTCAACGGGGGGTAACTCCTTCAAATCACTATTGACACTATGAAATGTCTCATCTGAAAATAGTAAAAGAAAAGAACAAGAGAAACAAATAAGTCATGCACATAAAACCTTTTTCCAACAGGTATGAAAAAATTAGTCAACAAAAATATCAACAGTTATTTGTAAGCACAAGAGAGCCCAATGATAGGTGTCCCAGAAGTAGGAGAGAAACCGTGTGGACCTATTTTTGTAAAAGGCAGCAATTTATTCTTTCCCTGTCATCATCCTTCTAAATTTTACTCTTCTTTTCCAAAAACACTCAAGACTACACCATGTGTTATCATGTGACTCATGTCTCTCCACTGGAGGATCTCTGCTAAAGGTGGACAACAGAACATACCCTCAAAACCCCCATTTGTCAGTTAATTGAAAATGTCGAAAATGAAATGTGAACTTGAGAAACAAACTTGGTAATATCTCTGGAAGCTAATTTCTATATTTTGTAATTAAGCAGGAGTACAATATCAATACATATAAAGTTAAAAGTGATCCTTGACAATTAACACTTCGCCAAGAAAATAAGAACAAAGGAAGAACTCTACCACTCAAACTACAAAATACACATAATAAATCATTACAGATTTATATATCTTAGCTTCACGCCTAAGCAATAGAGTATATCTGTATAGAACACCAGTATACAAGAAGTATACCAAAAAGTAGAAAAGCTTACAAAAAGATATGTCTTTCTATGAATGGCACCTATTTTTTTTATTTTTAAGTTTAAATACCGAGAAATCCATCTAGAGCACAACCCTTAAGACAAACACAACCTTCAAAACTCGAGAGATGATGGGCACACCCCTCCACCCTTCTCCATTTAAATACTAGGCTTAGTCTTGGCATAAGGCTTGACCCCATGACCTAAGCCACAATCTCCCTCAACCTTTGCCAAGTGAGCTAAGCTGTGCAGGGCAACTTACATTTAATCTTCTATACCTACAGCAACCTCGTGGGTGCACCAAAAGGAAATAAAGAATAAGAAGCTATTTCACAAGTGTAAAAAATCCATCTCTATTCCATCAAAAGCTCTTATATTTTTCTCTCCCCATATAGTACATATAAGTATTAGTGAAGTAACATCGCATGCCCTGCATCTTCTCGTTTGTCTAGGAAAAGTCTAGCTAAACAATACTTTTTTGAAGGAGAATTGCTATAGCATGCTATTTTTCAATGCACCCAGAGGATTGCGGTGAAGCAACCCAATATTGTCAATAACACATCTCGTTTGACTCTGCCTAAAATCATCAATAATGCACCTTAGATAAACTAATTTTGGTTCCCAGCATCAAAATTTATACACATCATGACAATAGCAATTAAGTGTTTAATAATAGCAACTGAATTATTCGTCGGGAAACATTTTCATGCTAAATCATGATAATTGCAATTGAGTTTTACATTTCCTGTTTGGCTATTGAACCACATAATGCTAACCCAAGTAGATTAATCTCATTTCATTTTGATTAATTGGAGAAAAATAGACCGAAACTTTTCAATGTACACACTGCATATATCCTCATGGGGCCAGAAATATGACTATTCCCACGTGAGTACTATATTCACAGACAAACTTTTGAAACTCAGCATCATGGGAACTCAATAATGTTCCATTTGTCAAGTGTACAAATAGATTACTCTATAGACTCACTGTTAAGACTACTGAAGTGCATGTTCCTTTGCACGCTACATATATGGTCCCTACAAAAAACAAAAACAAAAAAAAGACAAGATGTTATCTGCTGGTGTTTCTAACAGCTTCTATAAAATCTAAGCAACCTTATTAATACAAATAGATTAAGGATGGTAGTATAACCAAGAAAAGAGGAGATAAAATACAAAATCAATTTCCAAAAACTTGCCATATATAGGAGCAACCAGTCGTCTCTTGAAAGCTAAGAGCTAGTTCAGTTGAATACTCCGGATCCCTCCAAGATATAATTGTATCTGAATAGAAGAAGATGGTTTCTCATGAAACTGTACACTAACATAACAGAAGTAATAAACAGGAAGAAAGGAGACAAAACTATGGAGCTGGAGGACACCTTCTTGCTTCCGATAGATATCATCTGCACTGATACGGTGCAGAAGCAAAGTCTCATGATCTTCTTCATCAGCTACAAGCAATCCTAGATCTTCTGACCTCTGCATTGACATCCACAATCAGATCCAATAAAAATTAACCCCTCCCAATCAGTGCAAATGACACGTTATTTGTCGACACAAACAAAATGGCATAAGCTGAACATCAATATTCCACGAACACTTACCTCTATATAATCTACAGTAACATGACCTGTTCCTTGATCATCCCATTTCCCATCGTCATTCAGGCGATAGACCTTTACACGCTGCAGTGCAGATGAGACAAAGGTTAATATTACAGAATTGATGTAATACAAGAACAGAATAACGACCAACAGCAAAGCTAAACATATTAGCAGGTAAAGCTGCTTAAAGCTCCTCAGCCTGTAAATAAATCATAGTTGAGACACGGCAGGAAGTTTCTTCTTTCTTTCTTAGAGGTTTTTGTGTGTGTGTGTGGGTGGGGGGGGGGGGGGGGGNNNTAAACAAAATATACAGAGATAGAGCTACAAGAATGTAGAAGAATATCTACATTGGTCTCCAGAAAGGCGCACAGAACAAAAGATGCTACAAACTACACAAATATTCCAATCCTTCCTGCACACCTGAATTGGAGACAATATTTCAGCTGGGAACGACAAACCAAACTTAGTTCCCTCGTGTAACGAATTTGCACCTTATAAAAAATAACGGGTAGCCTAATCGTGCCTTAATTAACTGTAGTACATCTTTTATTTTAATAAAAGAGACATCACATATCTTTTTTTTTCTGCAGAAAACTGGATAGAGTTTAATACCCAAAAAAAAAAATCCCTTTTGAGAAAAGGTAATTGTAGTTTAATGCCCAATCTCACATCCAACAGAATACAATTACTCCCTCCACGACAAGTATCAGATGGTCAAGTTACTGGTATAAGAATAGGAAATGCAATAACCATCTATATTTTCAAATGACCTAACCAGGTAATATCCTACATCAGCATAAGGTCACCTCTACTGTCATGTCGACTGATACACAAAGAAATTTTACCATTCTAACAAACTCTACACTAAATGTGGCTCTTGATATCAATCTGTTGATCAACAAACATGTCACAATTCCAATACAACTAGAGTAAGCTATGAAGATCCACAATATCCATTTGCTCATTCCAATGCTAAATAAAATGCCTCAAAGACAAATTAGGCTCCCTAAATGAATCTTAACTATTTGGTACCACCTTTAAATATTCTTTAAAACATGATATTCTATTCTTAGCTACTGTTGCAAGTCAAGAGCAGAAGCAGACGGAGAATCATAACAACCAGCATATGGTGGGCTATTTGGAGGGAAAGAAATCCTAGGTGTTAAGAGAAAATAGAGAATAGTATACACACACACACACATATATATACATATATACACACACACAGAGTTACAATTTTCCAAAAAATAAAATAGCATGTTTGCCAGAGCTTCTGGGAAACCCAAAGTGCTTATTTTATTTAGAAATGTTTTTGAGTAGTAGCAGAAGTTGTTTTTCAGAAGCTAAAAAAGTTTTTTTCCCTGAAGCACTTTTGAAACCTTGACCAAGCACAAATTGTAGATCTAACATTGGCCAAAGGATTTGACAAGACTTCCCAAATGAAATTTCCAGACACAAACTGCTATTTTTTTTATGAAGTAGAGGCATATAAATAACAAAAGCATCGAGGAAATGCGTAGGTTACAAAATAAAGGAAGAACAATCTGTCAAAAGACAAGGGAGCTGATAAATTCCGTAAAAGAGTATGGGCTATTCTCACTTGATCGGAAAAAAAAGTCAAGGCTGTTCTCCAAAAGCCTTTTTACTGCAAAAGCACTTCTGACAAAAAAGCATTTCTCAAAATAAGCAGATTATGGAAGCTTTACAAACAGGATTAAGTCTTCATTAATTCTGAGAGGTTTTAGGCACTTTGAGGGAACTTCCAATGTGTGATTATAGGTTTCTTCGCCTCCTTTTATTACTTTTTTCTTAATAAGTAATGAAAAGTTCTCCTTTATTACCTTCAATCATCTTATTGTTAAACACCTACCAATCGGTGGATTTGGAAGTTTATGCAAGATAAGACCTAATAATCTCTAGCAATCTTCTCCGATTTCATCCTCTATATTTGCTCTTTGCATCTTCTACCAGATCTAAACAATTTTCATATTATTTTTTGATAAATAAATAGAGCACAAAAATTCATGTCACCGAAAATGGATCATTTCTAATATGTCCAATCTTGATTTATTGTAAACCATCTCTTCATTATACAGAAGAAAATATTATTAATGTACAAGGACAAGCACTAAACTAATGTTAGACATAACAAAATGGGAGGCCCATATATACAAAATACAAATACAAATCAAATGACATTCATCGTGTGGACACATTAAGCCTCGGACACCCACATTTACACCCATATGTCATTGTTGTTTCCATATAATCGTGTTGGTCTTTATAAATTTGCATAAAATGTTGTTAGGTATCATCTTCTTTTTTGAGAATGATATGCTGCTAGGTATCTTTTGGTCATATAGTAGTCTTGTAATACTCCATTTTTCAACCATATTTTTTAAATGACCGTGGTGTCCGCCCAGCTTTTGCGCACCTCAACCCACTTCAACCATATTATTCTAATTCAATGTGTTACATCTTCATCTATGATCCATCACATCATTCTTCCGGAAGACTAAAGCCCACACATTTAGGTTGTCAGCATTTAGGCACAAACAATCCTAAATTATCTAATTCACGATCATTCTTCTTATCCTAAAACCCTTGCACAATTAAGTGCTTCTCACAACCAAACTTCCAGCCTACTCCCTCACATGTTAAACTTCAAACAATCTATCAAAGCTACACATCTCCACA
Source organism: Solanum stenotomum (assembly GCF_019186545.1). Lineage (NCBI taxonomy): Eukaryota > Viridiplantae > Streptophyta > Magnoliopsida > Solanales > Solanaceae > Solanum > Solanum stenotomum. The sequence goes on along the minus strand of NC_064285.1, from coordinate 228,232 downwards.
AAAAACAACACCAGCTAGCCAGACTTGTTCAATTTATGCCCTCGTTTATCCCAGACATTGTTTAACCTCACAAAAGGTGGAGGATGTTGAATATTGTGTGTCAATACAAAGACAAAATTGATTCTTTCTTTGAGCAGTGTATTAAGACAAAAATAGCTTTGTGATCTATCACATTAAGTTCACTTTCTTGTTCCCTCAATAACATAACAAGATCCCTAATGAGACTGTACACAATTTTCAATTCTTTTTTTCCACAAAAAATCCAGGGAAATACAAACTAACCATCAATGCCACCAACTCAGAAAGTCCCATGGTATGGGAAAATTTTCTCCTGACGCCTAACGAAAAAGTTGACTTTTAGATTCTAACATACAAATCAACAATGCAGGTTCATTTTCAGTAAGACTGATCAGTACCGAAACAACATAACTTAGTCTAATATCAACTGCAGAGGGATGAATATTATAGATAACAAAACCCATAAGAATTCAACAGGATACAAAGCAAACATAGAAGACATAATATTCCACCTTGCCACAAGTACCTTCTGAAATGAAACTGAACCAAAACATAAATGCTAGAGTAGCACTGCAAAAAAAACCCAGCAAATATGATTTTTTGAGCTCAGCTACCTTCATCCAAATCCCCAAGGCTTTGACATGTGTCCAAAAGTGAAATACTTTTTTGGTAACGGATATATTCTGAGACAGGTTATGTATTTCTAGCTCAAACGAAAAGACAACAACAAAAGCAAGTTCCCCTCGGACCCACTTCATAAATACTCATACCTAGAAATCCCCTAAACCAATGACTCAAAGTTTGAAATTCACTGTATAATTGGCTTTCTCCACGATAAAAGAAAAAAATTGACTCCAACTCAAAATATAGCCGGTACCAGGTCCCAAGTCCCAATAAAGAAGTTTCACAATACCTTAGCAGCCAAAATGAACAATACACAGTCAAATTCTAGTTAAATATCCAATTCCAGCTAGTTCAAAATTGAGACGTAATCAATTCCATGATAATTGATTTCAAAGGGAAAAAAAAAAGCTAAATCAGTGTGACTTTAGTCTTTGGGGTTACAAAGCAAAGAAGCGTATTTCGACTGATGAATTCTGTATTTCTAGCTCAAATGCAAAGACAACGACAAAGGCAAATCCCCCTCGACCAGTGGCTCATATTCAAAATTCAGTGTATAATTGGCCCGCCCCTCTACTCCTCTCCACTTCATAAGCACGTTTATCATACTTCTTACCTTAATTTTCAAACCAAAAAAAAAAAAAGTAACCTCACACTCAACCTACAGATGCAAAACATATCCTGTCCAATAAAGGAGTTCCACCTTACCTTAACAGCTAACATAAAATAGTTAAACTAAAATCACATATACTCAAAATCTAGTTAGTTCGGAATTGAGACGTAATCAATTCTATATTAATTAATTTCAAACAAACAAACACAAAAGGAGCTAAATCAGTGTGAATTCAGTCCTTAGGGTTATATAAAGCAAAAGGAACGATTTTTCCAATTGAACAATCAACAAAACTAACCTGCATCGGATTACTAGAGTTTGATGACTTCTCTTGAGCACCCATAGAAACTTCTAGAACCCAAATTTCACTGTGCCTGCTGTTTTCGGGAGAATGATTAAAATTAGGGTTTTTGAGTTGCAAAAAAAGGGGAAAGAGAGGAAGAGATAGAAATGAAGTATTTGAGGTTATTTTGGGTATAAATTCGGGATCAATTCAAAACCCTAACCGCCATTGATGAGTAGTGAATCTTCTCTCTTTCTCTCTCTTCTTTCTCTCTCTCTCTTCGTTTCTTTTTCTTCTGAAGTGTTCGTGCCTGACCTGACCTTTGGGAATACAGAAGCAGTACACTTGCTGATTGTACAAAATGACTTTAATGCCCTTAGATTGTGAGAAAAATATTGGAATTGCCACTGATGAAAAATAATTTATAAAATATTTATATTGAAAAAACTAAAATATATTTATAATAAAAAGGTGTCGGGATTCGTAGAGTAATATGTGCATCACTTTTTTAGAAGCTTTCGGCTTAGAAGTTTGTTCGGCCTTCTTTTTGACTCATCCTTTGTTATGGGCTTCAGATACACCGCCTTAGGATTTGGTGTGCTCGTTGAGGTTTTTCCACCATTGTAGTGAAAGAAAAGCGACTATAATATCATATTTATTACGATTCAATCTTGTAGCATGTATTGTCTGTTTTGGTCGGATGAATCTCGCAAATTTGTCTATTAGACAACGTTATAGCCCAAAAGTGTGTGTACCTATGAACTTGTGGTACGCATTATCAAGTTATGCACTTTCATCTCTCCTTCTGACGTGAGATTCACCTAAAGTGTTATGTACATTGGTTTACCCTCCAATATAAGCATCTTACTATAGCAACTTTAGAATTTTTTATATTCAAATTCACGACATTGTCTACCTATTTGATCGAAGTGTCTTACAATTTAACAATAATAACATATTTATAGTCTCACAAATAGATGAACATATTTTCTGTTAAATTATTTAAAAAACTTTTAGAACTATTAATTTTAAAAATAAACTTACTGCTCAATATTTTTTAATAAAATAAGTCAATTTCTGATCTTGTATTTTTTAATAAAATATGCCAATTTCTGTTCTTGTTTAAAAATTATAGATAATTTTTTCATCTTAATTATAATTTAAAATAAAAATACTAACGAGATAAACAAGACAAATGAGACAAATTAATAAACGATTTAAAAAAAGTATGCATGGTAAAGCAAATCACATAGTGAAATTTATGTCTTTTGAATTAAAACTTTAAATACTAATTTATTCTTCAAGAATCAATTGATTTCGACAACGTTTAAATTAACTTCTCATTATATATTATTATTATTATTATTATTAATATTATTATTATATATCAAGAGGTCTTCACATTCAGTTACAATTTTATTTCTTTAGCTTTTTACCATTAAGTATTTCAAAAGATTGTAACTAAAAAAAAATTTAAAAAAATTAACTGATAATTTATGTTAAGATAATGACTGCACATATATGAACTAAAGTCTTAAGACAAAACAAAAAGAGCTATCAAATAATAAATTTGAATAAATTTAATTTTTGAAAAATGTTAATAATTAAGAATCTGGATTTTGTTTTTAGTTAATTTTATACCATTAACAATATTGAATAATAAGATTATTTTTAATATTCAGTCATGAAAACGTTTTCATTTGACAAAAAAAAATTATTAATATTTTTATTAAGGGGAACTTTCACATATAGTCACTCAAAAATAGTTCAATTACTCTCTATAGCTATAGTTTGATAATTACAATTCGTAGCTACATGTTATAGGGACGAGAGAGGTGAGCGAGACTGGGAGAGAGAGGAGAGAGGCGAGAGAGAGGAGGCAAAGAGTGGGAGAAAGGTGAATTGTATATGTATATAGGTTAGATAATTGTATATTATACATATTTATTTGTATATATGGCAAGCAAGATTGGGAGAGGGAGGAGAGAGGCGAGCGAGATTGGGAGAGAGAGGAGAGAGGTGAGCGAGATTGGGAGAGGGAGGAGAGAGGCGAGCGAGAGAGGGCAGAGAGTGGGAGAGAGGTGAATTGTATATGTATATAGGTTAGATAATTGTATATTATACATATACATTTGTATATATGGCAAGCGAGATTGGGAGAGGGAGGAGAGAGGAGAGAGGAGAGCGAGATTAGGAGAGGGAGGAGAGAGGCGAGCGAGAGAGGGCAGAGAGTGGGAGAGAGGTGAATTGTATATGTATATAGGTTAGATAATTGTATATTATACATATACATTTGTATATATGGCAAGCGAGATTGGGAGAGGGAGGAGAGAGGAGAGAGGAGAGCGAGATTAGGAGAGGGAGGAGAGAGGCGAGCGAGAGAGGGCAGAGAGTGGGAGAGAGGTGAATTGTATATGTATATAGGTTAGATAATTGTATATTATACATATACATTTGTATATATGGCAAGCGAGATTGGGAGAGGGAGGAGAGAGGAGAGAGGAGAGCGAGATTAGGAGAGGGAGGAGAGAGGCGAGTGAGAGAGGGAAGAGAGTGGGAGAGAGGTGAATTGTATATGTATATAGGTTAGATAATTGTATATTATACATATGTATTTGTATATTCTGACGAATTATACATATACAAATGTGGCTAATTATACGAACTCGAAGTCAGCCCGCATAATTAATGTATAATGTTAGTCATGAGTGGTAATTATAGCAAACTATAGCTATGATGAGTAATTAAGTAGTATAAGTTTGCTTAACCGCGTAATTTTCCCTTTTATTAATTATATCAATTGTATACTTATATAGTTGGGAGTTAGATATTTATTAGGACTCATGAGTAAAAAGAATTTTAAAAAATGAAAGAAAAGAAAAGTGAGTGGAAGAAGAATAGTAAAAAAGTAAAAAATTGGGTCCACTATCTAAGTGTCAAAAGAAGAATGAAGCCTCACACGAGTATTGTTGGTTGGGCCTCTACCATTGTAAAAAATTTTCCTCATATTTCGCTAAACTTTTAACTCACTCAACGACAATAAATCACACAAAAATTTTAAAATACAAGAAGAAGAAGAGTAGAAGATTAAAAACAATTGTTGTTGAAAAATGAGAGGAAACCTCTCTATTTATAGTCAACAAAGGGTAGTATGAACAAATATTTTTGTGTCTTGTCTGAAAAGTCATGACCTTTTTATGAGAAATCACAACCCTTTCGAAAAGTCACAACTTATTGAAAAAGTCACAATTCATCGAAAAATCACAAACCTTTGAGCAAAGTCATAACTCATATGAACAAATGTTTTTGTATCTTATCTAAAAAGTTATGACCTTTTCGAGAAATTCCAACTCTTTGAAAAAGTCACAACTCTTTGGAAAAGTCACAACTCATCGAAAAATCACAACTTATTAGAAAAGTCATAACTCAACGAAAAAGTCACAACCTAAATTAAGGATATTATAGTAATTTAACATTCAAATTAGGAGTTCATGCTTTTAAGGTAACTAGTTTTTTGACACGTGTGTTGTACGTGATTACCAATTTCAAAAATATATGTTATAATAAATAGTATTGCTTATTTAAGCGAAGATTTGAATAACAAGCTTAGCAAAACATAATACTCCCTCCGTTTTAAAAAGAGTGACATAATTTGACTTGACACGAATTTTAAGAAAATAATGAAGACTTTTGAAAAAATTTATTAGTTAAATGCAATTATGTATACATTTATTTTAATTTGATGAAGTTCAATCATGTAATTAGTCTTATCGCACTAATATTACCTTATAGATAATATTTGTTTTGCATTTTTCTTGTCATCTAACTTGATGTGCTTTGCATGTGTATACTACGTTAAATTGTTTAGATGTCATATGAATATGTGAAAAGAACAACTACATTTTATATATTCACATATTTTCACATTTGTTGTGAGTTTCGGAACATTTTGAAATAATATATTTTGAAGTAAGAAGATCTCGTTAACTTGATAACACATTTGTGACATATATAATACTTTAATTTAAATACAAATATCTATCCAAATATGAATATATATTTGCATTAATGAAAATATTTATCTCATAAATTAGGTGTTAAATAAATAATAAAAATTAATTTAATAAAACTTCAACATGCGTTATTACAAGTCATATGAACTTTTCTTCGTCTAAAATACTGAAATATTAAGAAATAGTAAATAAGTAAAACAAAAGAGCAATGTTTATTTAGTACTAATTATTTTGAACCAAACTTCCTGAAAGTCTAAATCACATGAATAACATTGATAAATATATTCATTCTTTTGTCTTGAGCATCAAAAACAAATCGCGACAATTCTCTAAATTTGGGAAAAAGATATTCAGAAGCATACAGCTACATCACAAGAGAAATTGTTAACAAAAACAAATAAATTTAGACTACATAATGGTAACTTCATATATATGAACATTACATACTAATGTATATATTAAGAAAAACAATAATTACTATATCATCAAAATTATATTATTTTCCTCAAGTACTCGAGGTTATGGACACTTTGAAAAAGTCACAACCCTTTGAAAAAAGTCACAACGTTACTTAGGAATATTATAGTAATTTAACATTCAAGTTAAGAGTTCATGCTTTTAAGGTAATATAGATATAGATTAGAAACCTGGTTGAATTACCTGGCATGCTAGTCAGTTAAGGACACTGTGTTTCTAGGATAAACAAGAAAGCACTGAAAGAAGTGTTAAGTTCCCTATGATGGTAACAGAACGGAAATTTTAGCCCATACTAGTATAGCTCAATCTAACTTTCAACAAGTGCTATTTCTTTTGCACTACTGAGATTATACTCACCAATCTGATTGGAGATTAGGACTCTATCAAAGAGCCATACCCAACACTAACATAAATAGGATCTATATGTATCATTTCTCCAGTGCAGAGAAAACCTTAGGACGATAACTTTCAGCATGCATAGTTGGAGCTCACCAATGGATCACATAGCTTAAAGTTAAGGAAGACAATTCACATATGCAGGAAAACAATTATCTCGAATAAGCAAATCCATAAACCAGATGACGTTTCACAAAAGACTATACATCAACAAATCAGATAACACTAGTTGGAGTCTGCTATGTGAATCCTCCAAATTGATTCAGCCTTCTTCAATCTTCCCTTTTCAGTCCAACTAAATAATTGTATTTTAAGACCAACTAGAGATTTTCTAAATTATAATAACAAATGTTAAGGCTGAAAAACACACTGATTGCACAAATGACGAATTGTTAAATAAGCATAACATGAATTGCAAGGGTAGTGGCGTTAATGTAAACTGTTTCCATTGAAAGAGTAAAAGATTAATAGTCAAAACAAGGTTGCATACTAACTCAAGCATCCACTACAAATACCAAAACATCAAACAAAGCTTTCAACAAACTCAAAGATTGCCTGTCATAATGAATAGCTCATTACTATAACAATTCATTTACTTTTCAGCAGATTCAACAGTCTTCGGGTTGTGCTTCCTAGCATACCTCTGGTTCCTCAAAAACTTGGGATCCATCTGCATTTTACCACAAAAATAAAAAATCACCAAACTAAGGTATAACAACAGATCAACTTTTTCTTTGTTACTTTTTCATAAGCAAATTCATTATATTAGCGGATATAGAATATCACTACACCTACTATTACTCTGTGGCAGTGATAGAACTTAGTATAACCAAGTATTTTGCTTCAAAGCTGCTCATATTTAATAATATGGTTTACATTTGCCCAATCTAATAACCTTTACATCTACATATCCAAATAGTTTGAAGTCTAAACGAGAATCAACTAAGAAAGAGAACAGATGTTTTTTTAATCATAAGAAAATTCATGAATCTATATCAGCAGATACAAATATTTTGACACCTACTTTTACTTGTGCAGTGGTAGAACTTAGTATGACTGCATATTTTATTTATTTATTTAAAAAAGGAGAAAAGATGTGTGTGGGGGGATCATAAGCAAATCCGTCAAGAGTTTATATCATCAGATACACACCTAATACTATATGTGGCAGTGGTAGAACTTAGCATGACTACATATTTTGTTTTAAAACTGTTCATAATATATTAAACGTCGACATTCACCAGTTTAACAACCATACATCCACATATAAACTAAGGAGAAAAGATGAGATTCTTAATCATAAGCAAATCTGGGATTTCAAATATCTTTGCAACTACTATTGCTGTGTGGCAGTAATAGAACTAAGTATAACTACATCCTTTGATTAAGAAACTGTTCATATTATATAAATGGTCTACATTCGCCTGATTTCGTAACCTTACATCTGCATTTTAGCTCAAGATAGAAAAATCACCAAACTTCAGTATAACAACAAACACACTTTTTCTTTCATCACTTCTTTCATAAGCAAAATAGCAAATCCATGGATATCTATATACCTACTATTAACATATAAGGATATATTTACACCTACTATTACTTTGAGGCAGTGATAGAAACTGTCCACACATATTTTGCTTTTAAAACTGCTCATATTATATATATAGTCTACATTCGCCCGATTAAGTAACCTTACATCTGCATTATACCACAAGATAGAAAAATCACCAAACTTCAGTATTATTTTTTTATCTGCATTGATAAGTTTGAGATCACCAAACTTCAGTATAACAACAAAGGCACTTTTTCTTTCATCACTTCTATGTTCTATCATAAGCAAATCCATGGATATCTTTACACCTACTATTACTATTACATCGTGGCAGTGTTAGAACTTAGAATAACAAACATATTTTGTTTCAGAAACTGTTCACACATACACACATTCATCAAATTGAATAGCCTTAACATAACATATCCAAATAGTTCTAAAATCTCACAAAAATAAGCACAGAAAGGAGAAAAGTTGGGTTTTTTAACAGACCCCTTTGGTGGAACTATGACGATGCTTTCTGGGTTTCTTGATTCCATTCCTGTGTGCTTTGTAGGACTGATTATGAGCTGTGTGATTCTTCGACTTGGCCATTTCTTCTCAAAGTGACTGCATAACACACAAAAAAAAAACAATAATGAGGAAAAATACGATGAAAAATCAGCTCAAAAATCTCAATTTTTTCGAGTGGGGATTGGGGTACCTGTTGCCGGCGATTAGGGATTTTACCAGTGAGGAAGAAAGTGAAAGAGGAGAATGAATTAGGGTTCTTATGGGTTTGAAACCCTAAAGCTATGTGAAATGACGAAAATAGCCTTTGATTTGGTTTTGATGTAGTTTGGGCTTAGATTGTTTTGTGTAATAGTCATTTTTTAATCTTTGTGAAGTGTGCATAACTATTTAAAAACTAACCACAGTATTTAAAGTTTAATCGGTTCATAATCAACTTTAGACTTGGGGAGTTTGAAGTTGAATAGGGTCGAGCAGTGTGGATCCAGGATTTTCATTAAGGGGGTTCGAAAAAAAAATAATGCCTAAAATTTGAATTTGAAACCTCAAGGTGAGTTTTGAACCCCTCAACCACTATGTCAACCTCGAATCTTATATTCAGGAGGTTCAAAATCAATATATAGACATAAAAGTTCTTAAAAATACCTTATACATACAATGTAATTTTTTGCATAGGGGTTCGGGTGAAACCCCTCAACTACCTCTAGGTTCGCCACTAGGGTCGAGTTTTGAAGTTAGACCATGTCAAAGCCAACACATAAGATTTTGAATGTAGTTCAAATTTAATGTGTCAAGTTTTTAACTATCTAATAACCTTTTCACGAATTATTTCTTGAAGTATACATTATACTTTTAAGATATCGTAGTCAATGTATGGGTAATTCAATAATATATCAATGAATTTATTATATATATACAAGTATTGTGTAAAATTGCAAAGGAGGAGCAATAATAATCATATTTGAAAATTTTAGAAACCGTCTATATTTTAAATGGTGTCATTATTATCTAAAGCTTTGAAGTGTTAAAAATTCAAACTCGTAGTCGTGGATATGAAGTTTGTTTAAGTAATGTAAATTCTTATCTGGACATGTTGAGGTAAAAAATAGTTTTTGATAGAAAAAAATAGTTGTTTTCTTCGACATATTAAAGTGTTCTTAATGGGGATGCACATTCATTGTTGTTACTCTAGGGTGATGAAACATAGATATTGTACTCAATGGTGTCAAACTTTCGGTTATTCTATAATGTGTTGGTGTTGTTTTTTAGTAAGATACAATCTATCAACTCATTTATGGTTTATTTGGTTTGTCGCCATGTTTCTAAGTAATTTTCAACCAATAACGATAAATAAGTGATAAACCAATATCTTAATAGTTCTTAATGATTTAACATGTTTACAAAGCGATAAACTTCAAAACCGAACCAAATCGACTGATACACAACCCTATAACAAACTATTAAGAAAATTTTAATTAATACTCCCCCTTTCCTTTTTAATAAGTATTTATAGTATACATGACAATTAAAAAGGAACAGACGGAGTAGTAACAGTAAATACATAATTTCTTTATATTCTACTTAGGTATTTTGCCGATCTGGTTATCTCTTTAATGTATATATATATATGTATCATCTTCATCAGCTTTTGGTTCTTCATTTAATCTTGCCTCTTGCTGGAATTTGTTTCTTTTTTGTGCATCTTCGTTATGTTTTTGTAACTGAATTTGGGGGGTTTTGGTTCTTTGGCCTAAACCCAATGCTTTAGCCCAAAGCAGCCAAAATATATGAAATGCTTGTAAATTGTCCTTAGTCCATCTCAGTGTCAGGATTGAGAGTCCCTTCGTATTCCAGCTGCAATAAAAAAAAAAAAGTTGGTAAAATGTAGGTGATAAAAGCACTCAAATTTTGTATCTGATTGTATCTCACAACATAGGGAAACGGCTCAAATATACTATCGAACTTTGAGAAAGGCTCATTTATGTTTGATGGTATATTTGAGTTTTTTCCCCTCACAATTACCGTTGCTTTATTATGTTCCAACTTCATCCTCCTATATTGTTCTTGTGCTTGCTTTGAACGAAACATGGCCTGAACTCGCACAACAGATCTTTCAATGCGCTCTTCAGCTTGTTTCCTACTGGCTTGGAAGAAATCCTCCTCCACATCATCTGGTTTAACTACTTGACTAGACTGGAGTTTAAGCCCGCGGAGACCTTTTCTCTTCAAACGCCACCGAAATAATGCCTTTTCAAGCACTCCTACTGACCAAGTTATCTTCCTGTACTGCCTTCGGACTTGGAAACCCCGGAACACAGCCTGCATTAAACCAGAAGCAGGTTCCACTAATTAAGGCTGTTGTCTACAGTAGTAGACACACATAATAACAGAGTTGTTTTTCCAAGAATCTTGAAATCCAGGAGCATCAAATATCAAATTCACAACGACGAACCTTTTCAGGTTATCTGCTAGTATTCCATTATTTTCAGGAAAACAAAGGTTATATAGTCCACGCTTCCAATTGCAGAACATGATGGCCCGCCTCAGTTTGGTGGGCAAAGTTGAAACACACTAATAAATTTAACTGATTATTTGAAATCAGTTTAAACTTCATGCCCTTTGATGCATGAGATGGATCATGTTATCCAGTTAGTTTTATGGGAAAGCCATAGAATAAAGGGGGACTTACTTGAATTTTGATGGCTTGACGGCGCATGTGAAGAAACTCTCTCCTCATCTTCCAAGTTCGAAACCTGTACTGTATTCGTGCAGCAGCTGCCAGTTGTTTCTGCATCTCATAGTTGCGGAAAGCATGCTGAATCTTCATAGCTGCAATTATATTACGTGCTTCCATTTCTGAATTTGAAGATTCGACTGCCTTTGTCCGCTCTTTCAGTGCACGCTCCCTGAAAGCAGCCTGGATACGTGCAGCTGCATCTGCAGCTGTACGATAAGCTGCTAAACTGTCTTTCAGATTTAGCTCTTCCTCTGTGAAGTTCCCGGGGTTTATTGATTCAGTAGTCGTCTGGAGTGAACCACTGATATTTCCAGCTAATGTCATATCCTTAAATTGTGCAACTAAAGCCTTCTCAGCGAGATAAGCCCCCAAACCCTCATGACCATTTTTAGATGCAAGATCGGAAGCAGTACATCCACCAAGGTTTTCTGAAGTGGGATCTGTGACCAAATTTGGTTTTGCTCCAGCAGATAAAAGAGTTGCAACCATTTTTTCCCTGACAGTCCAAATGCTCAAAACTATTAACAACCTTACACTTGAAATGACCAAAACAATCGAAAATATATGCTCCATGTTAGTACTACTTTATTTATCGCTGGTGCGAAGAAATGAGGTGAAAATGAGTCAGACAGGTTGGCGGACAGCAGTTCAACTTCAACACAACCAAGGGTGTAACGACTATTTTAAACAGTTAACATTTGCAAAAGAACCACAAATAGAAAAGAAAGAATTGAATGATTGATAATTGCAACATTCCAGAGCTGTAACTAAGGATACCTTCCATAATATGCAGCCCAATGGAGAGCTGTCCATCCATATTTGTCTCGATAATCCAATGACAAACCGGACCAGGAAAACAGATATACAGCCCAAGTGTAACCTAGGATAGCACACAAATGGATAACTCCTTGACCTTGCTCGTCATGTTCTGAGATTTTACATCCTTCGACAACTCTTTCCAACAGCCATTCCTGTAATCTGGTTTTCAAAGAGAGCTCAAACAAGCAGTCTTTTGCACGTGGGACAGAGACTTTCTTGTCTTCAATTGATTTGATCAGACAGGCCCAATTATCAATGATGTGAGAACATTTTCCAGCAAATGTTTTTGCATCTTTCAGCAAATCTTGATGTATTTTACTGGATAGAATATTAAGGCTCTTAGATGTAGAGAACAGCAGATGAGCAAGCCTCATTTGATTTCTAAATTCATCCCAATCAGATTTACTCTCCGAGGGTTCTGTCCAAACTTGTACTGAAGGAGCTCGAAACTCAAAGCTCATGACTTGACTAATAGGTTTATTACCATCGAAACTTAAATATATGTTTACCAGTCCAGGGGTTTGAGGAGAAACTATGCAACGATATACCCCAGGTTGCAGAACTTCTGCAGGAAAACAAGCATCTCCACAAACACAATGCAAGCTAGAACTTTCCAGATGTGATTGTTCTCCATGAAATTGCCCAATGACAACGATCTGTAATCATAGAGACAAAAGGTATAGTTGCTAGATCATAGCTCAAAATACATGTTTATCTTGACCTTCTTGACCATGGCAAAGAACTTGGGCAAACTATAAGAATAATATCTAAAAGTTTAAAGAGGTTAAAAAAAAAACACTTTGATAATTGAGCATATCACATTCACAAAACAAGTCAATGGCCACAGTATGCTAACCTTTTTCTCCATTTTTTCCTGAAAAAGCTAACTAGTCCTAATTCTCAACCTAAAATGTTATGTCAGGTCAGGTCTAACAAAGCACTTATTTTCTTCTAAAGCAAAATGATATTGAACACATTTTTCTTGTTTGTTTAAAAATGGAAAAAGTAACACAAACACATGAAGAGTAATTAAGCTTCCTTTTTTTCTGATATTATCACTTGTGTTTTATAGAGTTTACTTAAAGCCAATATCATGACAGACAACATTTTTCTTCTTGCAAGGAGAACCATTGTATCAGCATAGCATGTGTGTGAAGAAAGGACCTTTGTTTCTTCAGTTGAAGAAGCCCACGCAGGCGATATTTCTGTTATGTTGAATGTCTGCTCCCTTGCATATGATTGACCTGTTGACACTGAAGATTCAGGAGTTGGATCGTCTGTGGATTCTGGAGAATCAGTAATAAGGTAGTTCATCCACTTTCCAAAGCTATCCTGAGTTTGAAGTCTATCCTGGTTCAGACTATCAAAGGAATCGCCTGTGCTTACTGTCATTACTCCAGACTCATTCTTCTCAAAACTTGGAGTCATTTGACCATCCACTGTCTGGAAGGTGATCTCATTTGAATTGTTGACTGTAGAAATTCTCTCAAGAGAAGAGGAGACACCCTACAAGTACCAAATATTAGTAGCCAACTAAAAGAAAGGGAAAAAAAAAAAGATATTACCAAGCATCTTTCAGTTCAAACGAAAGAAAGATAAAACCAGAAGGAACAATTGCTAAGGATGGATTTAAAGCAGGAGTAAAACTTTGATCCTTAAATGATAACATAGATAGAATACACAACATGATCAGATCACATATACACATGGTGTGTGAATGCATGAAATTAAATAACAAATGAACACTGCAAAGAATAAGTGGAAGATAATCTTATTCAAGTGTGCAAAATTGAAATTAAGAACACCATAACCTCAAAAAAAGTTGTGTTCAAGGGAGTAAGCAAATTACAGTACATCGTACATGTGAGTTGCCAAGTCTAGGAAGACACTGTTTTACTACTCTTGATTAGGTGTATCTCATTCCAAGTCACCACACTCCTACACCAAGATGATTACTCTAGCTTCTTATAGTATATAGTTGATTTTTTTTTTATGACAAGGGAAACCCGTAGCCACTACCCTTTGGGTGCGCACAGGGTAAAACCCCCGCTCCTATGCAATAGCTCGCAAACCACATAGTATATAGTTGATTTTAAACTTCAATAAAGCAGGATTTCTATTGGGTTTTTCCTTTTTGGTAATAACAATAAGATGGAAGTATTTCTCTTGCATGTTGGTGCAACGCAAGATACTAAGAATTTCAATTTAAGTATCAAAATCAACTTGTCAATTTATTTGATCATAAATACATACAAGTAGTTCTACATAACTCTCTACTTCTGATTTTAAGGTATACACTAAGTTATTTAATCTCAGATGAAGAGAGTTTATTTTAGAAAATTTAGTAGAACATCTTTTGTAGAGCTTGCTCTCTGATGAACCATATTTCCTTAAAATGGCTCAAGGGGAAAGGTTCCTCCCTAAGATACTTTTACAACCACCAATGGAGAACTACAATTTTTTCCAAATCAAAGAACACTACTTGTTTTTTCATTGATAGCATAAGATATGTGTAGATATAAATAGATCATAACAGCAACATAGAGAAGATAAAAATGATGAGAGAAAACTGTGAATTGGAGGACAGTTACACCAGTGAAGCAAGCTGAATATATCTACTCACATTGAGGCTGTAACCATTTAATTCACATAGATTGTGTTGCTCATACGACGTGTGCTGTACATAAGCAGTTTTACTTCCTGCTGCAAAATAATGTAAAAACTTAATAAATAACTATTTTTATGAATGTAAATAATAAATAATGTCTATAAGGTACATCATATCATCAAGCATATACCTTGCTGGGTAGCAACCATCTTGTTGGGATCACCAGGTGCCAACAGATCATCCCATTCAAGTGTGTTAATCTCGAGTAGTCTCTGTTCATGATTTTGGTCGGTCATATCCCTGTTAGGTTCTGTCAATCAGTAGAAGACAGGACTTTAATCTAGCCAATTTTGAATGAGCAAAAAAGGTTTTGAACATATTCTGAGATTGCAATTAGGTCCAAGCTCTAGTAGCATAAACAGAGTAGGAGTACCATATTTTTGCACATACGTGAAACATCCTATAAAAAATTTAACTCAATTTTCATCAAGAGAATCTTTTCTATGCTTTTGTTTACAGCTATGGCTTTGACTGAAGATTAATCACCCACTTTTAACATCAATAGGAGGCTCATTCAAGCTATGGACACTTTCATTACTATAAAATGCAAAAAGATATCATTTCTACAAAGTTAATTTGATAGTACCTAAATGTGCATGTCGGCTAGCGGAATATTGCTGATCAACAGCTGAATCAAGTTCTCCTGATAAAACCCAAAAAGCAGACAGATCAGCAGGATCGGACAATGCCGAACCAGAACTAACTGGGGCAGCTGGAGAACCCAGTGCAACTGTACTGTTGGAGGAAACCTGTGATTGTACAGTAAACATAGCCAATAACTGTTTGTATTAACACACTGTTGGAGGAAACCTGTGTTGTACAGTGAACATAGGAAACAAACCTCTTGAGTTTCACGATAATGGACAAGGACTACGTGTTCGACAGTCCTGTGAAGCAGAGAAATTGACAAAATCATACTTCCATGGACACATCCTTTTTTGTGTAACTCCTATAGAAGCCATTAAGTTTTAACCAAAGAATAACAAGAAAGTGGGAAAATTTTTTGGGGACCTATGAACTAGAATTATTCATACTTGTCAAGCAGCCAGTAGCATCTTCGAACAAAGGTTGTGTTATCTTCTCCATGTGCATAGTATACGTGTATTCGTTCATCATTACCAACCTGCACTAAGAAACAGATTGAAATTCATCTTTCTGGAAGGATTCCAAACTAGCCCTCAATCAAGAAAACTTCATATAGCATTTAGAAGAGTGCACATCCTGTTTAAGTGGAGAAGAGAACAGAAAAAAACAAGGCAGAAGAAGGAATTTAAAACACAAAAGTCCACCTCCCTTTTCGAGCTGAGAAACTTATTTCCTGAGCATCAGCAAAAGATTCACAACTTTTATGCACCAAAGTAGAATGACAACAGCAATAACAGCAAAAAAAGTACTAAAAATAATAATAGAAAAAACAAGAACAACCAGTCTTCCAAAGATCATTCGTCGAAAGATTCTGTACAAATGAAAAATTCAGGAAATGAAGTACCAAATGCACAACATCTCGTATAAGTATTGGGGTGCAGTGCAGGAAGCTTACCAGTTACATACCCGAGCCTATCACTTCAAGTCAAATATAACACGGAAGTGATTTAGCAGGAGATACAGTGGAAGTTCAAAATAAGACTATCTAATTGGAGAACCCAGCGAAGACAAAAAACACTAGGTGATATATTTCCATCTTTGTAAGTCGTGATAGGCAGAGTAGGTGTTCAAAATAAGACTATCTAGACTTATTTACAGATAAAAACAAGGAGTGGATGGCTTTTGAAATGACTATATGATAAGCAAATAGAACTTCTAGGAACTCTCCTTTAGCCAATATATGGCAGATCTATATATGCTATCAGAATTCAGTCATTATACGTCTAGCCTAGTCTATACAATCATTTTAGATGCTGAGGTGAAAAGAAAATTTGTCTTTTATGCTATATGCCTCCTAGAATGTCCAACCTAATCACAAAATTCTAGTTGGTCCATGCATAGTTTCCATATATTCCATAAAGAAAGCATCCTATATCGGTGCATCTTGTCTAACCACATTGAATTATGCACTAAAGAAGATAAGAATTGACAGACCACCAAAAAAAATAAGCATCTATCCATTAGAAAAACACAAAGCTAGTAAACAAACAATCACGCAAGAACACCTTATTAAAGGCAGTTAAACCTCACTTTTAAGTGTTCATGAGCTTCTTTGACAGTTTTCCCATCCTTCTTTTTCTTCCAATTATGTCCATCTCTCCGGAAATTTCTGAGCATCTTACGATCAAACAACACAATTGTGCCACCTACGCATTGGAAATCAAAGAATATTAGATGAAATCCATGATACCTTCCGTGTCCTAAAAACATTTTTTCTTTTCCATGAAGAATTCATGTTCGGTTTCCTTTAACAATATATGGATTTCCAGAAAACAATCAAATCATTGCAAGATCAAAACCATAAGAATCTCTTCATGCTCAGAATAAGGTTACTTTTAGGCAAGTTTACAGGCTTGACATTGATGTTGAAATACTTGTGGTTGCAAAGTATTGCATGAATCTCATTTGGTCGGAGCCACCTCATCTTCGATTCCTCCATTATGTTGGGAATATCCAAATCTGTGCAAGAACCAGAGAATAACAACTGTAGTCAGCTAAGTAGATCCAAAATATTAAGTCAAAGAAAATTCGTAATTACAAGCAACAAAGCAAAGAAAATCGAGGCCGATGCTGATCTCAACATAGAATTTTTTGTTGCAGTACATTATAAGGTCACGTATCCATTATATGCAGCAGGGATATTCATTGCTCCAAATTGATTGGATCACTCGTTGAATGTCGAGCTTTCCTCTCTTTTGCGGTATACCAAAAAACAACTAGTACCAATTTAATCCCATTTTATCTTCGAACTGAACATAATCTCTTCTTTTACCATTATCAAGGATGGACTTCGATGGCATCAAACAAAGAAGACCAAATACCAAAGCAAAATATAACCGTCTAGCCCATCCCTTTTCTATCTGTGCTGCTAGACAGCTAGAGTTGAGATACGTCACCGGTTACAAGGTTGTTTGAACTTTATCTCAAATACAGCATCCTTAATAAAGCACTCTCTTCCTATCAACTTGTTCCTGGGAATTAATCTTAGCATTAAGGTTACATGTTCTTTTGTGGGAAGTCTTTTTTGTATCTAATCAGCAGTTACACTCTAAATTCAAGTAACTCAAGCAGCAGTACCTAATCATCGACCTCGTTACCTTCCTATCTAAGTTAAAATAAGCATTTTCTTCAAAAGGATTAAATTTGCAATACAGAAAGAAAAGGAGATAACAAAATAGCAATGTACAAAACAAGTGTAGCAATAAATATCAATACACATTGAAGAAAAAAAAAACTGTGCCACACCTAAATTATACTATTAGAAGAAGTACGTTCCTATCTAACTTAAAATAAGCATTTCCTTCAAAAGGATTACATTTGCAATACAGAAAGAAAAAGATATAACAAAATACCAATGTACAAAACAAGTGTAGCAACAAATACTAATACACATTGGAGAAAAAAGAGTACCTAAATCATACTACTAGAAGTACAAAAAATTACTACCTACAAACATTCTATCCTAATCATCAACCTCGCGGTGTACCAAACAAGTTTACCAATAGATATCAATACACATGGGAGTAAAAGAAACTACGCGATACCTAAACCATACTGCTGGAAGTGCAACAACATCAACTACCTACAAACATTCTGCCCTAATCATCAACCTTGCAATGTACAAAACAAGTGTAGCAATAAATATCAATATACATTGAAGAAAAAAAAAAACTACGCAGTACCTTAACCATGCTACTAGAAGTGCTACAACATTCAACTACCTACAATCATTCTATCCTAATCCTCAACCTCAATAACTTCCTATCTAAGTTATAAGCATTTTTCTCGAAAAGGATTTAGATTTGCAATAAACAGGAGGACATATATTTTTCGCTACGGAGATAAGATAGTACCTTGCATAGTGCGGAACCCATGAATTTCCCAACCTAACAGTCGTCCTGATACGCTACTTTCCATTGCAAAAACAGAACTCATAATCGAAGCAAAACTGCGTAATTGATCAATCAAAATCAATCCACCAAACTATGTATAAATTGAAAAGCGGATTGTGAGCGTTACGAAACTTGCTCAATGAACGAACAATCAACGTCTAATTATACATTGATTGAGCTTAAGATCTTCCATTAATGTGCACATCAATGGCGTTTTTTTGCCGGTCAAATTTGTAAGCCAATAGAAATAAGCATACGTTACTTTTTCATTGGTCGATCGAGTCGGGTCGCATCGGTCTATTGACTCTTGTGTGGGTTGGATCGGGCCAATTGGAATTCTAACCCATATTTTTGTTGATGGCTGATGTGGATTTAGCGTATGCGTGTTGGTTTAGGTATCTATATTTTCTTTTAATAGATATAATAACATGAATATGTCCTTTAATTTGGTTTCAACTGGTATTCATGTTATTTGATTTTGGATATGCACAAGTAGACACTTGATATGAAATTGAACAAGTAAATACGTATGTGTTATACGTGGCATTATACAAATCAGTTGACACGTAAGATGAGTGCATCTCACATAAATTGTCATTGAGAACAGGTGTGTGTACTACTTGTTCACGTGCACGTGCAAAACTAGAGGACATAACTATAAGTTGAGGCTAGATCTATCGATATGGCTTAAGCCTAGCCTAACTCATGATTCGGGACGGGACATCGAGTATATCCCCCGCTATCCTGGATCGACAACTTATCAGCTCCGGACAAAACTTAGCTTTGTCGTCCTGTTCCTGGCCCAGCCCCTCCAATCTTGGCTCACAGATTCCGATCTTATTCCACTTACTAGTCTTAATCTCGTATTCTATTATTTTTTTTTGGGACTTATTATTTAAATTGTAGATGTGTGACAATATATAACGATGAAAACGATGGTGTATGTTATGTACATGAACATTTATTACTTAATATATTATTTTCACATTTAAAATTACTTAATCATTCTAAGTTTACTGTGATTTGATGTAATGTAGAATACAAATTATTATTTGTTCGTTTGTGAATTTACGCATAGTTAAATGGGATAAAGATAAAGTAAACACTTGCCAAGTGGTGTCACTTGGACCACTTGTGATATACTCCTTCTCTCCGTTGTAACTTGTCCACTTTTGAATTGACACATCTATTAAGAAAATAATTAATGACATAGTGAATTTACCATTTTACCCCTATTAATTATGAAGTGGATGAAAAGTTCTACATTTTTCAAAATAATTAGTCATTTAATTGAGGGTATAATAGGTAAAAATAATTTGTTCTTTCTTGATTTGTCAAAATAGAAAAATAATTAGGGACAACTATAAAAAAAAAGTGGACAAGTAATTAGGGACAGAGGGAATATTAGACAATTATGTTTCCTAATTACTCTATTAACATGGTGTGTTTGTTCATAATCTCTGCCTAATTAAATTCATGAAATTCATAATCTCTCATTTTCATCCATCATTATCTAATTAATAGTAGTAGTTAATAAGAATTAAATTCTCTTTTTGTTTTCATTTCTATCCCACACGAATGCTAGAATGTATCGCTATTATACATTGATTGACATGATCTTATATTTACAGGCAAAGTTAGGAATTTCGTTCGATATTTAAAAACTATTAATATAATATGTGTTAATAACTTAATATAGCTCGATCAGTATTCATATTATGAACGCATGATAATAATAACTGAAATATAACTATAACCTCTACAATAATCCCAATTCACATCCCTAATTATATAGTAGTATAACTTAATTATGATGTGTGTATATATATTTTATATATAATAAGCCACAATGCAACTATGATTGTAACTATCTTGTTAGCTTTCAATCAAAAGCTAACAAGATTTTTAGTTACATATTTAATATGTCATTTATATATATATTTTTCTATTACTATATATAATAAGTGGGAATATCTACTACTTAGCACATGACAAGTGTTACATGTGCTTAGATAGTGTTGTACATTCTTCTTTTATGGTTGTACCTCTAAAATTTATATTATTGGACAATTTAACACCATTAATCACAATAATTAATAACTTAAAACATTTTTAAAAAAAATATGAAAATTTTGATGACTCTCCAAATTTTATTTGTGTCACATAAATTGAGACAACAAAAATAACATATATTCGGTCCATTTTTAATTTATTTGTCTTTTTTTTTGTGTGTTTTTTATATTTAAAAATTGCGTATAAATACTATAAATCATGATAATTGACAACATAAAATATGTTTTGAAAAAAATACAAAAAATTCCACTGATTCTTGAAGTGAATCTATCGTAAAAATACTATAAATCATGATAATTGACAACATAAAATATTTCAAAAATAAAAACATATAAAAAAATTCGATTGATTCTTGAAATTAATCTATCGTTACAAATTATGTATAAAATATAATAAATCGTGATAATTGACAACTTAAAACATTTATTAAAAAAACACAAAAAAAAATTGACTGATTCTTAAAATTAATCTATCAATGTCACATAAAATGAGACAAAAGTAGTAATATGTATTATTTAATGTGAAATTATTGAAAACTACATAAAATGTATTGTAAATCTTAACAATTAACAACATTTGATTGACTCTTGAAATTTTATCTATGCTACATACATTGAGACAAACAGAGTAATATATATTAAGTATTTAAAATTACGTACAACCTTATTGCTTTCTATAGGCTTCGAATTATCGTGGTCATTTTTTAGGCTGATACAAGTTTTGTACATTTTCTATTTAATTTTATTTTAATATTATAAATCGCAATAATTAATAATTTAAAATATTTTAAAAAATATATTTAAAATTGAGTTGGTTTTGGGAATTTTATTTATACCATATAAAATGGGACAAAGGAAACAACATATATCATTTACAAATGACTTAAAAAACATTAAAAATTACAATAATTACCAAATTAAAATATTTAAAAGCTATATAATAAAATAGGTTCACTGTTAGAATTCTATCAGGCTCACATATATTGGAACGGAAAAAATAACACATATCATTTTAAAATTATCAAAAAAGTATTATAAATAATAATAATTAAAAACTTAAAATATCTAAAAGACATTTTAAAAAGGTTAATTTTATAATTTTATCCATATCACATAAATTAGGACAAAGTGACCAGTAATGTAGGTTATTTGAAAGTTACATAAAAATATTATAAATCACAATAATTAATAGCTTAAAACATTTTTTTAAAAAATATGAAAATTTGGATGACTCTCCAAATTTTATTTGTGTCACATAAATTGAGACCACAAAAATAACATATATTGGGTTCATTTTAATAGTGTCAAAGAAAGTACATGTTTGTGATAAAAAAACTTATTCTTTTATCCACGCAACCAATCGCTTCAAAAACTCCGTTATTAACCCCAAAACATACCATTTATATTATTGGGCCCGTGCATAGCACGGGCACCATTATCTAGTGCATATATATATATATATATACCTCATTTGATTACTTTATCGTAATAAATTGCTTCGTTCGAAAAAAATCCTTTTTTTTTTTGTAAAACAAGTTATCAATACACGCTATTTAAGGACATAAAATTAATAATATTAAAAAGACGTGTATCTTTTATATATTTTATTGCTTACTTAATATATTCTCACTTGACCAGAGGGGTTGCTTAGATATTAGTCATTCATCATTTTCAATTCAAAGATGGTAAGTTTAAGTCCAAAAAAGAAAACCAAAAAAAAAAAAACCTTTAAAGAAGGGATACAATATATTCTCATTTTGATATGATTTAATATATATAATATTAAAAAGAAATTTCTTAAACATTAGTTTTAGGTAAATAAAAAAAACTAACATTTCCGTTAGAAATGAATAGACTACCAAAAAAAAAGATATATTGTGAGATAGAAGAGAATCTTCTATTTTTCTTAACATAAGTTTTGAATTTAAATTACTAATTTTCCTTTTTAGTAAAATATTTTTTGCTTGATGAGTTTTGCATGTCATTCTAATCTGAATTAATTGTATCAATAAAATAGAAGAGATTCTTCTATATTTAATTATAAGTTTTAAATTTGAATTATTAATTTTCCTTTTTAGTAAAATATTTTTCACTCGATGAGTTTTCATTCCGTTCTAATCTAAATTAATCAAATCAATCATATAAAGGAGAATATTCTATATATAATTATAAGTTTTGAATTTTAATTATTAATTACTCTTTTTAGTAAAATGTTTTTAGTTGATGAGTTTTTATGTGTCCCAATCTAATTGATTGGATCAATGAAAAAAAGAATAATCTTTCTATTCTTAATTATAAGTTTTAAATTGAAATTATTATTTTACTTTTTTTATCTTAATTTATATGACTTCTTTTTTAAATTTATCCTAAAAATACTATATTTCTATATTTAGTAATAATTTAACTTTAAAAATATCAGTGAAACTGCAAATAAAATGATTCTTATCTGACACATTTTAAACAATAAATTTTTAAAATATTTCTTTTATATGAAGTGAATTTAAATGAATAGAGTAATTTTCTTTTTTTTTTTATTGGGATAAGTAATAAGTATTTCTAGACTACGATCAAAATTTCAGAAATACATCTTAACTAAACTAAAATCATATTATTCATGAACCAATTTTTTTATAATTTTATACATCTTTTTTACTTACGTGACATTCGAATATCTCTCACGTGCCTCAACTACATGAATCACATATAAGCCAAAATGTACATAAATTTACAAAATAAATAAATTCAGAGTAATAGAATCATAATTTAGTTAAGGTATATCTATGAGATATGATATCGCAATTATATTTATTTATATTTAAGATAAAAGGATAAGAGGGACAAACCTTCTATAATTAGAAGATATATTCTTATATAAATAGTTTTATTTTCCCTGGATTTGTGTAGAGACTCTGTTTTTTTTAGAGAGAGAAAGTGGTAGAGAGTGTGTGTTTTTAGAGAGAGAAATGGCTCCGGAGAGAGATATTGATGATCTTCCCAGGAACAAGGCGAATTACACGGCGTTAACTCCGTTATGGTTTTTAGAGAGGGCGGCGACTGTATTTCCTAATCGGAAATCGTTAATTCACGGCTCCGTTGAGTACACGTGGCACCAGACGTACCGGCGTTGCCGTCAATTAGCCTCTGCTTTAACTAAAAACTCCGTCACCTTTGGAAGCACGGTAAGTTTTCAGTTACTTTTTCTAATTTTTATGTTCATCGAGTGTTTATATTGAATCAATAGATGCATGTACGTTCATGTATTTATTTGTACATACACTTTTTATTCATATAATCATTACTCCTATCTCATAATCATGATTAATTAGTTTGGTTTGGTATAAACAGGTTGATGATCATCAATAATTACTTATCTAAAATATGAAAAAGCATTAAAAAAAATTATACTAAATTGATTTATTGTATTTTTTGTTAATTTTGTTGTGTGTGTTTTGGTCTTATTATAGTTTCGATTAGCGCACCAACAAGTTATGTGATGGAATGATAATTAAGTTTGATCAGTTTTTGGATTCGAGTCTTTTAGGTATGCAGTCCTTTTGTTAGAGTCACTTTACCTCCGATGTGCGCAAATTTAAATTTAGTCGAACTTAATATAGATATCGAATACTGAACAGCGTGAAACCAAAAAAACAAATAGTTCCATATGACCTTAACAGAATGAACAAAGAAATTAAAATTTTACATTTTAGGATTTTGGATCTAGAGGATATTATTATTATTTATTTATTATTAAATGTGTACACCGCCTTTTATTATTTGCTCTGTCGTCTATTGCAATTTGTCTCAATATATTAAATGAACAAAAAAAATGCAGAAACTTCCAATTAGTTTGTTATGGACATCAATATTTCTTGTTCATTTCCTGAAATGTATTGTTGTTGTATTCCCATGGATGATCTAGTAAGTTCTTTTGTTGTACTTGATACGAGGGCACTCGGAAACAACATTTCTATGTTCACGAGGTAGAGGCAACATCTACATACATTCTATTCCCATATTCCACTAATAATTTGCATCCAAAAATTAGAATAATAAATCTAAAATAAATACATATAGGCCTCTAATTAAAATTTAACTTTAGGCGTCCTTGAGCCGCCCCTGTATATGTTGTTGCTCTACTAACTTGCTTCGTTGACAGGTTGCAGTTATTGCCCCAAATGTCCCGGCTATGTATGAAGCTCATTTCGGAATTCCAATGTCTGGAGCTGTTATAAATGCTGTGAATGTTCGTCTAAATGCGCAAACAATTGCTTTTCTATTGGGACATTGTGCGGCGTCTATTGTCATGGTGGATCAAGAGTATTTTCCGTTGGCTGAGGAAGCGTTGAAAGTATGGGAAAATAACAGTAAAGGAAACTTTAATGCTCCGCTTTTGATTGTAATTGCTGATAAAAACTGTGATCCAACGCCGGTTCAGTATGCTCTTGAGAAAGGGGCAATTGAATATGAGAAATTCGTAGAAACTGGTGATCCAGACTTTACGTGGAAGGCACCAGAGGATGAATGGCAAACCATTGCTTTGGGATATACTTCCGGCACAACGGCTAGTCCTAAAGGAGTGGTGTTGCACCATCGTGGCGCTTATATTATGGCTATGAGTAATGCGGTGGTTTGGAGTATGCCAGAGGGAGCTGTGTATCTGTGGACTCTACCGTTGTTTCATTGTAATGGTTGGTGTTTCGTTTGGACACTTGCTACGATTTGTGGGACTAACATATGTCTTAGACAGGTAATTCCTTGTTTCTTTTTCTGTCCGATTGTAATTAGAGTAACATAAACGAATGCAAGTGTAATTGTTTTATCTTTCACCATATCGCATAAATCTGACATTTAGAGAAAATGTAAACCATGTAGAATAGACAGGGTACTATTATGAAATCCGACTTTGATTGTATTGTTTTTCATTTTGCTTAGTATATTTGAAGTTTTAATTTCGATTATCTTGCATGTAGGTAACCGCTAAGGCTGTTTATTCAGCCATAGCACATCTTGGTGTGACTCATTTTTCTGCTGCACCGGTGGTACTCAACACTATAGTTAACGCCCCAAAAGAGGAGACTATCCTTCCTCTGCCTCGTCTTGTGCACGTAAGCACAGCTGGTGCTTCTCCTCCTCCATCTGTACTTGCTGCAATGTCACAACGTGGTTTCCGTGTCTTACACACTTATGGCCTTTCTGAAACCTATGGTCCATCCACTCTATGCACGTGGAAGCCTGAGTGGGATTTACTTCCTCTAGACATTCAAGCACGTCTACAAGCACGCCAAGGTGTCAGATACGTTGGTCTAGAGCATTTAGACGTTGTCAGTACAAACGACATGAAACCCGTTCCAGCAGATGGAAAAACAATAGGGGAGATTGTCTTCAGAGGTAATATTGTAATGAAAGGTTACTTGAAGAATCCGAAAGCTAACGAGGAAGCTTTTGCTGGAGGGTGGTATCATTCGGGTGATCTTGCAGTTAAACATCCAGACGGATACATAGAAATCAAAGACAGATCAAAGGACATCATCATTTCTGGAGGTGAAAACATAAGTAGTGTAGAAGTTGAGAATAACCTTTACTTACATCCTGCAATACTCGAGGTCTCTGTAGTTGCAAGGCCCGACGAGCAATGGGGTGAGTCACCATGTGCATTCGTGACGTTGAAGCCTGGTTTGAAGGAGACAGATCAACGGAAGTTGGCTGACGATATCATCAACTTCAGTCGATCGAAAATGCCTAAGTTTTGGGTTCCAAAATCAGTTGTTTTTGGACCATTGCCAAAGACTGCTACTGGGAAAATACAAAAGCATGTGTTGAGGGCAAAGGCAAAGGAAATGGGACCAATGAAGAAGAGTAGATTATAATTATAATCTAAGTTGCGCGGACGATGCCGCACCGTGTTGGATCACTTGAATCCAACACGCACCCCTTGACATATTTAAAGAGTCCGAAGTAACATAGATTATAATGGTCCATAAATAATGTTGAAGTATATGTGTTTTCTCATATATACTTCACTTAATCAAGAAAATAATACAATTCAACATGTCTTTATGTATCTTTGATCATTGTGTACATAAATAAGACTGTAGAATTATCTGTTCTTGAATCGTTAAATCGATCGTTCTTGTCTTGTAAGACCTATAAATCCTTAGAATTAGTATTACGACTTAGTTAAAGATAGGACACACGAAAGGAAAAAATTGATATCTACTAGTCGGATAATGACATAAGTTGTACTTAAAGGAGGGAATGATGATTGATATAATTGATTCCGACTTGTCTAATGATTCATATAGTCGGTTCCGACTTGTCTGAAATTGAGGTTTTGTTATTGTTGTTTGTTGTGTTAGTTGAAATGTTCATGAATTTCTTATGTAGATGAAAAAACTTTATTATGTCTAACTTTGTTACTATCATCTAAACATGAATCATTAGAGATTCAACTGCCTTAACAAATAATGTAATTACTATTAAAAAAGGGAACTTTCGCCCACTATAATAAACTTAATTGTGTTTTATAGTTATAGTTTGCATATTTACAGGTTGTAGTTACAGTTTAAGCTGTCTCATTTGTATAATTCACGGATTTGTATATTTCACAGGTTTGTATAATTCGCGGGTACATTTGTATAATAAAGTTATTTTTGTATAAATTCGAAATAACGAATTTCGAATTTATACAATTACAAACATCAGAAGTGTAAACAATTATACAAATTCCNAAATTGATATCTACTAGTCGGATAATGACATAAGTTGTACTTAAAGGAGGGAATGATGATTGATATAATTGATTCCGACTTGTCTAATGATTCATATAGTCGGTTCCGACTTGTCTGAAATTGAGGTTTTGTTATTGTTGTTTGTTGTGTTAGTTGAAATGTTCATGAATTTCTTATGTAGATGAAAAAACTTTATTATGTCTAACTTTGTTACTATCATCTAAACATGAATCATTAGAGATTCAACTGCCTTAACAAATAATGTAATTACTATTAAAAAAAGGGAACTTTCGTCCACTATAATAAACTTAATTATGCTTCATAGCTATAATTTGCATATTACGGGTTGTAGTTACAGTTTAAGTTGTCTCATTTGTATAATTCGCGGATTTGTATATTTCACGGGTTTGTATAATTCGCGGGTACATTTGTATAATTAAGTTATTTTTGTATAAATTCGAAATAACGAATTTATACAATTACAAACATCAGAAGTGTAAACAATTATACAAATTATATTACACAAATTCCGAATTATACAAAAGTTATACAAATTCCTAATTATAGCCGCGTAATTATAGCTAAAAGTAGGTCGTGAATTGTAATTAAGACAAACAATTGTTGTGTTAACTAATTAACTAGTATATGTTTATTTATACGCGTATTTTTCCCTTAAAAATATTAGGAGGATGAAACCATACTAATTAATAGTAATTACCATATATATATATATATAAGACATTAGTTATATATTTAGAGATGGAATCACAAAAATTTAAAAATAACTACAATTTATACTGATATCCAAACACAATTCCAATTTTCAAATACCATTTTCACAATTATTATATTTAAAGATCACTTAGTAAAAATAAACGGTGAATCTTGTGGCAAGTCGTCTAAATAAAAAGTTGAATTATCAAGTTGATTGAACAACCTTCAAGCAAATACTACTCCAATAACATTTTTTTGTATGAAAATTAAATTACATAACCTAATAATGACTCAAATATCCTAATGATGTTTTCAAGTTTTATTTGTTCAATTGTTGGACTTTGATCAGGGCGGATTTAAGGACCCAATCACCCAATAGTGTTCAGTGTTCACCGTAATCCCTTTAAACAAAAAATATATTATGTATAAGGTTTTTTTCATATATTTATAATTTTTATATATATTATAGATTATGAATTTCCTAAACACAAATTAAAAGTAATGATCTAGTTAGGATAATCCTATTGCTATGTATCCTTCATGTGGATTTCTAACAAATGAAGTTGAGGCAATTAGGATAAAGCTTATCAGGAAATTATGTGGTTAATGAATTAGATACTTGTACTAATTCAACCCACTCAACCCCTTAATTAGAGACACAATTTTCATATCAAATTTTGTCTCACATACCACATTCATCTCTTATCCACAAAAGTAGGAGTAAGATTTGTGTATGTGTCGTTTTTTTAGATTTTATGTGAGACTATATTGATTATGTTATTTTTGTATACATATATATCACACTCATACCTCCATTTTCTTTTTCTTGATGAAATCGGTATTCAAATTTCAATCGTATTTGAGTTGATTTCTCCTTGCATATTAATAGTATTCACGCTATTTTCATAATTTCTAGTGGTATATTATTGTTGTATTGAGTTGGTTTGCTATCAGAGGCATATTCAAGACTTGAAAAATATGGTTTTCGACTTTCAATCCTCATAATTTATTTATTTCTAAATTTTATGATCTGAACATATTTGATGAGATTTTCAAGTATATATCTAACTCAAAACTATTGGGTTTTGCAGATCCAATACCATAAATGATACATTTGTCCTTATTCATTGTAAAAATTCAAATATTTTCTATCGAACTTTTAATATCTTCTGAAACTTACATATATATTATTAAAAATGAAGAAATTCCGACCATTCATCACAACGTCAATAGTCCTACCACCAAATTTGGTCTCTCTTTTCTTTACACTAGGCAAAATGGAGCCAAAAAGTGAGTTGTTTTTCCTTCTCGTACATAAAGACTAACACACAACATTGCTCCTCATTGTCTATTTGTCCCTTAGCAACTTTGGGGCCTTATCATCTTTGGATTCTCATTCATGAGTGCCACACACCTTTTAAATTCTTTTTAATTTCTTACAATTTATCAAATCAATAATGTGTGCTTATAAACGTTTCTATCCCAAACAAGTTGAGATAAATTCATACCAATAATAAATATGGTTAAAACTTTGCATTAAGTTCATTACAAAATCACTTAGAATATGCATTGCATGTGTATATCAGAAATAACTTTTTTACTTAAGAAAAATATAGATAAAATTTACGTATATTTTATCCTTCTCAAATCTTACATATGAAAATATACTGAATATGTTGTTGCCTATAAGATTATGACAAATGGGGAAGTCTAACAAATCATAAAAAGTTACATATGAAAATATATTGAATAGTTTATTTTGTTCTTTTCTAATCTGTTTATTTCAAGTACCACATAGTTGACATTTTTTGTAGACACCTTTCCTTTTTTTTTTTTTTTTTTTTTTTCTTTTACCTTTTAAGTAGATACCTTTCATTTTTTTCACTTTTCCTTTTTTTTTTTTTTTTTTTTACTTTAGATAAATACCACAAAGTTATAAATTTGTATTTATGTTTACATCTAATGACGTTTTATTTATCTAATAATACAATATTTAAAACATAAAGTGTGCGTGTTAATTTATTTAAATGCATGATATATAAATAAGTTTTTTAATTTGATTTAAATTAATATTTATGACCAAATTTTAAAGCACGATTATGTATTACTGTAACTTATTCAAATGGTCATTGGGATAAGACATAAGTACCCTATAAACTATGATCGAAACTTCAAAGATACACTTTAACTAAATTAAGGTTCTATTACCTTGAACTCATTTTTTTTTTATATAAATTTGTACACATTTTTTGCTTATGTGATATCCAAACACCTCTCATGCGCTTTAACTACGTGGAGTCACGGAGTGTGCCACATAAGCCAAAAGATGTACAAAATTACAAAAAAATGAGTTCAGGGGGATAATCGGACCTTAGTTTAAAAGGTATGTCTCAGAGATTTCGGTCATAATCTAGGGGATACTTGTGTCTTATCCCAATGGTCATCCAAGTTATGAAAAAATACAATAAAATTACGTCTAATCTTGTTTGCTATTCGTAAGAACAAACCTACTAGTGTGGAGTTAGTCAATGCTTCTTCCTTCGATCTTGTTTGCTATTCTTCACTCACACGATATTATTAGATTGAACTTTTGTCCATCAATTGTCATAATTCCTCATCACTATTTTCCATATTTTGGATTGTCTTATTTCTAACTCGTTAAAAGATATTTAAAAAGGTTTCAAATAAATTAAATAATATTACTTTATATTAATTTGGAGGACACCAACCTTACAAAAAGGTCCATTAAGAGTTGGCTAGAATATTCTCAATTTAAGGTGCTTGTAATAGCACTAGTACTAATAGACAAACATAACAAATTAGGTGTGTTGACTACATGTTTGCATAAATTTTGGAAACTAACTACACTTTTTAATTTGGCTTTATTTGTACCTACCCACCACAGTTTTTTTTTTCCGATTTGAATGTGAGATCTTTCTAATTAATAGTAAAGAGCTAGAGCTTCGTATTATCCCGCCTTATTCTTCGATGGTACTATATATATACAATAAATACAACTCCCTCCCCCTTTCACTTTTCTTATAATTGAGCTAATAGATTTAAAAGTGAGCTTCAATCGTCCATATGAACATTCAGTATTCGATTCGATATTTTCAAAATTTGAGTTCGATAACTAAAAGTAGATATCAAATATATCATACTTACAAGTTACAAAGTTTGGGGAAATATATTCCTGCTCAATATGGTAATTCGATTTTCGGTGATTTATATCCATCCCTAATCAAATATTGTTGTGTAGTAATAAGTATTCTTAACCACACGTCTCAAATTCAAATAACTTGAATATAAATTCTCAAAGTTCATACAAATTAAATTTATTAGACTCCAAAACAAATACCGAACCCGTACGAAAATCCCCATTTGGAGTTGAGCGGCAAATACAAACTGAATTTGTCTCAAATTGACAAAAAGTAAAATAAAACCAAATTTTTAATGGCGCCGTTTACAATTAAAACCTTTTTTTTTGGCGGGTAAGAGTATTAAATCAAAATTTTCATAAAAGGGTATTTTAGTCTTTTCATCTCCCGATCTCCTAGGGTTTTTCCGTACTCAGTTTCCTTATAAACCCCTCATATTTTATATTTTTTCGGCTACGACTCTTTTATTTTTTGTCCGTTCATCATTATCTTCTCTATCATTCTCGCAGCCTCCGTTTTTTTTTTCTTCACGTCGGTTAATCTATATCCTCTTAGTTTCAGTTTTTATTAAGCTGAACTTCAGTTTATTGAGTTTTTTGTTCATTTTGAGTATTGAAGTTGAGCTTGTTAGTTGAGGTGGAGGAAGTTTTTTTTTTATTTTTTTTCTGCTAATTTGGGGATAAAAAGTGTTTATTCAGCTGGTTTTTGCTTTTTTGTCATCTGGGTCGTGCTTAAGTTTTGGTGAAAATACTTGTTTGTAAGTTGTGATCGTTGAGCAGTGGTTGATCAAGGTGTTTTTTTCTTCATTTTCCTTGAGTTATAGCTGGTGTAGAAGAAGTTTCTCTGGGTTTTTTCTGTTAATTTGGGGATAAACGTTCTTTATTCAGCTGTTTTTTTCCATTTTGTCATCTGGGTCGTGCTTAGTTTCTGGTAAAAAAATACTTGGTTGTGAGTTGTGATCGTTGAACAGTGGTTAATCAAGGTGTTGTTTTCTTCGATTTTCGTTTATTATTAGCAGAAGTAGAAGAAGTTTCTTCGATTTTTTTCTGCTAATTTGGGGATAAACGTTCTTTATTCAGCTGTTTTTTTTTTTCATTTTATCATTTGGGTCTAGTAAATTTTAGCTGTGATTGTTGAGAAGTGGTTAATCGAATGGTGGATACAAGTGATAAAGTGAGTTATTATGCCATATCCTTTTGTCATTTGATCATATTTTTCACCATTTATTTGTTGATTAGTGTTTGATTTGAATTTGTTATCTATGGTATTTTTAGGTTCAAGAAACTGGAGAGATGATTGGGCAAAATCAAACCCCAGACAGGGTCTCATCAGAGACCAATCAAAAAACTTGTGTTGATTGTGGAACCACAAAAACTCCTCTGTGGAGAGGTGGACCTGCTGGACCTAAGGTCAGTAATTTGGTCTTATTTTGCTTGTCAATTTCGGTTGTGTAGTTTGTTTTGTTTCATCTTATATGGTAGTGTTTGATTGAGCTTGAAATGGTATTTTGACTTGTATAATTGTTATATGAATAGTTAAACAACGATTATTGTCGAAAATTAGTTGAATTGTATTCTTGAAAGTTGTATATGTAGAAGGATTACTTACTGTGGAATTGTGTTAGATAATTATGACATGTCCAATCAAAGAAAGTTTCATCATTAGAAATTTATGCTTGTCGTTTTTGATACGTTGTGCACTACTTTTGGATGATCGAACATGCCCTTAGTGTCTTTTTTGAAGAGTTTGAGCAATATGGTTTGGTCTTAGTGGCTTAACTATAAAATATATAGAATTGAACCTACAAAGAAGTCAATGGTGGTTCAATATCTTTTATATACATAGTGTAATTTTTTGATGAAGGTGGTTTGGATATAGTACCTAGCGTTGCTCCTTTAGGTCTATAATCCCAATTTGGCTTGTAAATGTGTTTAGGTTTGAGATTGTGATTGTACCAAAATGATCTTTTACTTTGTGAGTTACGGCTTACGACACATTTTATTATAGGGTGTCTATGATTTCACTCAAAAAATATTGAATCTAATGATTTGATCATGATGGTGAATGCAGTCATTGTGTAATGCATGTGGAATAAGGAGCAGGAAGAAGAGAAGAGCTCTTCTGGGATTGAACAAAGATGACAAGAAATCAAAGAAATCTTTGAATAAGAGTGTTGTTAACCATCATCATCAGAACCAGAGTAGCAATAGCAGTAGCAGTACAAGCAGCAGCGGAGAAAGTACGAATAATGTAATAGTGAAGAACGAATGCATTCCATATAAGAAGCGATTACTGCATTTTGATCGAGAAGTTGGTTTGCAAAGACCAAGATCAAACTCTACACACAGAAGAAAGTTAGGTGAAGAAGAACAAGCAGCATTCTTGTTGATGGCTCTTTCATGTGGTTCTGTTTATGCTTAGTAGAGGAAGAAAATGTTGTACTTATTGTTGTGTTTGTAGTACCTTTTTCGGGTCGGTAGAGTAGAGGGGATAAGTGTAAGAGTAGAATCTAGAATGATAAGAAAAAGAGCTAAATCAATTTGAGAGCTCATAAGAATGTAGACTTGAGGATTGTGTTGTAGTTTAAACTCAATTAATTTTATTTCAATCTAAGTTGAGTTCATTGACTTCGTGTGATTTATAAGTTGCGTGTTTGAGTTGTGTTTGTATTAGATAGTTTGTCTATGTCACAATTTTTTGAATTTTGTTTGTCGGATGCTTTGTGTATTGAATTGTTGTGAGAGTTAATTGTGTATGCAACTCATTTGATCAATGTGTTGGGACAAGGAATGTTAATCTTTTGAAAAAGATGACCTTTTAGTTAGAGGAAGAAAAATAAACTAAAAAGGGAAATGCTTGTACTTAGTGGAGTTGTGGTAGTACATTTTTTGTTTGGTAGAGTGACAAGATAGGTGTTGAATAAAATGATTAATCTAAGTTTTATTACCTACCTCAAGTACAACTTTTGCTCTCTTTATATTAAAAGACATTTTGATTTTGAGTTCGTCAAATATTTGTTTATACACGTGTAGATCAATTTAATATCGATTTGTGTTTGAATATAAGAGAGTGACAATTAAAATATGAAACTCATGAAAATATGATAATTCAGATAGGAAACATCTAACAATTGAGATGTGAGCAATTTAATATCGATCTATGTTTGAATATAAGAGAGAAAATATGAAACTCATGAAAATATGATAATTCAGATATGAAACATCTCACAATTGAGATATAAAACTTGTGAAAAAAATAATAGATTTTATATATATTTTTACTCATTATTATTATTATTATCAGACAACAGACCAATACATGTGAATCATATAGTCAAATTTGTCTTATTTTTGTTGGATGTATTCATCACGTGGTTAAGCAAGCAACGGTAGAAGCATCTTCTTTTTCATGATTGAGGATTATTTTGTGAACATACTTTTCTTATTTTTTTAGAAAAAGAGACTCTAATCATATTTAAATATCAAATGTTATTATATGTGTTATAACAATCCGTAACTATAAAAGAATAGTATAATTTTCTTTGATACATAAATATACGAAAAATAATGATTTCAAGTTGAACTCACCAAACTTAATAACTAAGGAAATTCTAGATACTTATGCTAGCAATTAAAACTCAAATCTGAACACTAAAATCAATCCAGAAATAAGAGAAAAAATCAAAATTATTCTAGTTTAGAGTGCAAATATTTGCTCAAAACCGGAATCCAACGTCTAAAAATTAGCTTAAGTGAACAAAAGACGGAGTTTCATTGGTTCACTGAAGCTATAATTTTCAGTTGTGAACAAAAAACGGAGTTTCATTGGTTCACTGAAGCTATAATTTTCAGTTGAGAAGCTGGTAATTAGCTTCAGTGAACGAAAAACGGAGTTTCTTTCACATCTTACATTGGAAAATTTCCTAATGCATCCTCATTGTCGTCACCAAACTCATCATATGCAACCGGTTCAACACTTTCTTGTTGTTGCTGGTACAAAAAAGTTAATCCGAATTAGTAAAACGTGGGAGTTATGAACTCAAGCAAGTTGAGGGCGGTTATATGAATCCTCATTGACGATATTGCACCACTAAACCTCATCTTAGACAAGTATTATAAAAATAACGAATAGATAAGAGTACGAAAACAACAACATACTTGGTGTAATCCTACATGTGGGGTCTGGGGAAGGTAGAGTATACGCAAACCTTACCCCTACCTTGCAAGGTAAACAAGTTGTTTCTGATAGACTCTCGGTTCAAGGAAAAGCGTATCAAAGCAGATACTATAGAAAAATAAGAGTACGATGACTAAAATACTCCGAGATAACCATAGGAACTAGTATTGCAGCGATGTAAAGATAACAAACTAAGACCAACCTGCTCGAGAAAGGCGCTCATGAGGTCCTCTTGATCGCATGGCTCAGGAAAAGTGGTACTCTGATAGCTTGAACTGGGATATCTTTCAGCGTTAACATGTGGACGAGGCATAGGATTAACATGTCCAATTTCTTGCCCGCTAGAGAGAACTGCTTCTGCGATGGGACTATTACTATTTACGTTCTGTGCGCTCTGCTCCATTGACAGAATTCCGTGGTGTATACTAGAATGATAAGACGTATCAAAGATTGATCCAACATTATGCTGATACAGCTCGTTGAAAATATCATCAGAGTTAACATCTTCCTTAGTTGTTGACATTGCTGAATTACCACTCATAGGAAAGCTGCTTCCTGTCAACGATATGTTCTGATTCAATGAGCAATCTATCGCTGAAGATGATGCTCGGGGAACCTGATTGTACATACTATCTCGTGCATTGTGAACGAGACCATTCTGTGATAGGACCTTATTGGATTCTCTTAGCATATTGTGAGCTTGTAACTGTGGTTGAGAAATCCGTCCTACTGGCATATTCATTCCCAAGTAGGACGGATTTTGTTCCACGGCTGTTGGGATTCCATAAAGCAAGTTAACTTGCTTAGTACGATCGTTCATCTGTTGCTGACCTTGATATCTCAACATGGGATTTTCATAGCTAAAGTAGTTTCTCTGGTCTGCTAACGGAACAAACATCGGAGAATTTGTTGCAGGCCTACCCCATGTGGCTAGATTTTGAGCAGGAAATTGACTAATAGGTGCAAGAGCTTGAAAACGGTTAGACATTGTCCCAATGGTTGCTTCCGAGTGTCCCATGAAAGCTTCACTCTGATACTTCCGTAGAAGCAGTCTGTGTTTCTGCAGCAAATGGTTGCCACTAAGTAAGTATTTCAATCAATCAATCGACCACGCCTCTAACAAGTACTCAATCAATCGATCAATCAACTAATCAGTGTCGCCTATATGGATCATTTGGTTTCATTGTGTTATATTCTAGTTATTTTCACCATTGTTTCAACCTACTAACTAGTGACTACATGTTGCAAGATACATGAAATCATTCACCAAAAAAAGGTTTCGTAAACATGATATATACTACATCTTGAAATGGGGAAAATGTACCTGAAGATGGCTAGCAACGTGTTCTCTTTTCAGCCCCGGAACATTCATCAGTTCCAGAATTTTCTTGGGAACTGCCTCTGTATGCGTAGATAGAGTTAAGACAACAAGGAATACACAGAAGACAATATTGACTGTTGATTAGTTGTATAGTAGACATATTTTCAATAGATCCATCATTTCCACACAAATTTCTAGTATTGTAACAAAGAGACAGAAGCATGGAATTTAGGTACGAATCACACTACTGAAATGAGGTCTCTAAACCAACACATTAAAAGAATCAGGAAGAAGAGAGAAGACATAAGACAAGACGGCAACTTGGTTATAATAACGATAACTCAGCTGATATGAACTCTGTCTATATCATGTGTGAAGTTGACAGATTTCTATCCACTTCTCGCGATAGAAACTAACCAAACTTTCCTTGGTGAGTATATAGTAAATTCATGTTTAAAACAAGGCACAGTAAATAGAGAAAGATACATGTAAATGCATAAACGAAACACAAAGCATGAAAACAAGACTACACATTTGGGGTAGTGTATGATTTTTATGAAACTTCTGATGCAAGATAACCAGACAATCGAAAAAACATAGAATTACATCAACAAAGTTAAATTTTTGTAAAAATATCCAAAAGAAAGGTGAAGTGGTTCATACTGTCCATTCCAAGAAAGTTGACAGCATCCACAAACTTTCTATGAAGTTCTGCTGACCAAGTCGTACGTGCCTTTTTCAATGTGGTCGTATCACTCCTTTCTTCCGTTTCATATTCCTCCGCCTTTCTTTTCCATGAGCTTTTCAATCCCCCTTCATTAGTTACACACGAATACTCAACTTCTTTCGGTTGTTCAACATTTCCTGATTGATTCAATATCTTGCACTTCCACTCGTCCTTATTTTGTCGAACAATGTGTTGCCAAATGTTCTGTAGTGACTCCATGCTCACCGGTTTGGTAAGACAATAATGTGCACCATGAATCAAACATTTCATAACTACACTTCGACTATCATCTGCAGACATCACTACCCAAACACAAATCGTACAAAAGATCAGCATTTCTAAACTTAGGAACGAACGATTAGTTAGTTTGTATTACATGAAACAGGATACTCACTTACAACAGGCAGGTCCATCTCCAGAGCAATATGCTCAAGAAGTTCAAAACCATCCATGTCAGGCATGTGGACATCGATTATAACCAAGTGAAAGTAGTTTTTGTTTTCGCGTAGCAATGACAATGCAGCCTCTGCTCGATTACATGTGGTGACTGGAAGAATCCATTGAATTAAAACCAATAGTGAGGAAGACAAAAGAAGTAAGAAAAAATGTTCTGTTCAGGATCAATTCTCTGCATAACCATTTTCGAAATCACCTAAAGAACTTCTACTCCATTCCATTTTATGTTGCGACTCGCGAGGTTCAGAATAAGAGGATCAAGTCTACTTAATATCAAATTCAGAGATAGAATCTTCAAGTTTCTGAAACAAAATTTACATATTTAGAAACTAGAGAAGAAGTATTATAAGTCGAAACATATATGAAAACCAAATTGATCAAAAGAAGAAACTCTTCAACTCTCCGAATAGTAACAGTACCACATAAAATAGAACAAAAGGGATACTTTTTTTATGGTAGAACTCCTTTCTAGTGAGCTTCCTCATATTATCGGTCTCAAACCTTGAAAAAATACATTAGATTGCGCGATTTACAACTAGCCTAAAATTGGTTAATTTCGAATGAATCCTACTTGATATGCTTTTCCTTGAGTGGAGTGTTACCAAAAACAACCTCTCTACCTCCCAAGGTAAGAGTAAGGTCTACGCACACTCTACCTTATCAGACTTCACTTGTATGATTACAGTGAATATGTTATTGTTGTACAGTGAATCTTACTTGATATGCTTTTCCTTGAGTAGAGTTTTACTAGAAACAACCTATTTACCTTCCAAGGTAAGAGTAAGGTCTACGCACACTCTACCTTCACCAGACTCTACTTATGTGATTACACTGAATATGTTATCGTTGTACAATGAATCCTACAATTTACTAGTTTGAGATTTCTTGCCCTTCAAT
Source organism: Solanum stenotomum (assembly GCF_019186545.1). Classification (NCBI taxonomy): domain Eukaryota; kingdom Viridiplantae; phylum Streptophyta; class Magnoliopsida; order Solanales; family Solanaceae; genus Solanum; species Solanum stenotomum. The sequence continues at coordinate 189,239 of NC_064285.1, read as the reverse complement.
GGCTTATACTAGGGGAGGAGCTAGAAGCCTGGCTTCGACCTTATAACTTTTGTATTTCTATTAAATAACTCCACTAAATATATGCACATATTAAATTAGAACGAAGTTATTAACACTTAAAATCATTAACATTCTAACGTCAAAATTCATAAATTTCAAATCTTGACTCTGCCTAGACAACATATTTCTCCCAAAAGAACTAAAAACTCAAAAAAAAAAAAAACAACTTGAACTTAATAAAAATATTGCATGAAAATAGTTGAGCAAAATATGGAATACCTTCATATTGACACTTCTTAAGCATTTGTTCCAAGTTGTTTAAATAAAACGTATCATCATCCACCACTAGCAAACGGAACGTCGGAAACTCGCCGGAAAGCTCGCCGGAGTTCAAACATGCACCGGAGGTAGACATGAGATTCTTTCTTCTTCTTCTTCAATTTTTAATTATCAAGAAACAAATAGAAATATATAATACATGAGGAGCAAAAAAAGAACTTTCTTTTGGTGCATGGACTAAATTTGAATCTTCTTGCTTGCTAGACTAAATTTGAATTCGCGTGCAAAAATATAATTTTTCCTCCGAATCAACTATTACATCATTAGGGTTTGAACCTGATATCTCTGATTTATGTAATATACAAATTATTTTTTTTAGTTACTTCTATTTTGGGAGTTAGTTGTTATTTAGGGTTTTATTATAATATTTTTAAATAAACTTTACGGATTTTAAATTTATTGAAAAGTGCTACGCATGAAGAGTTTTAGTGTTAGTAGAACTCTTTTTTCGGATTGGTTAAATATATTCTATTCATTGATTAATTTACAATATGTTAAGTTTTTACTTATAAGGGATTATTTAATAGTTCGTCAATCAAATATGGTATAAATTTAATTCTACTTGTTCCACCTTATTCCATGTATCAAATAGTCCCTTACTGTCTAGTTTTATTTTATTTTAATGCCTTTTTGATATATTGTTTTTTTTTTTGGGACTATGTAACAAGTGTTTTTCTTTTAGTAGTACAAGTTATTCTGTGCGTCTTAATTTATGTGACATTTTTCATTTTTTTGAGGGTTAAACTGTTTAAGTTTATCTGATAATATGCGTATTGAATCTTTAATTTTTTGAAATGAAATTTGTATATTTGTAAAGTACGTAAAAATTATTATAAGTCACAATAATTGATAATTCAAAATAGTTAAAAATATATGAAAAATTTACAATAAAAGATAAAATTTGAATATCAAAATCGGAAAAAGTATAAACTAAGATGGGGGAAGTATCAGTATATACTTTTAATTAATAATCTTCAATTCAACTAGTAAGGTAAGTCAATATTCTAAACTCTTATTTATGGTGTTTCATACAATACAAAAATTTTATATTTAAAATTACAAAAGTTTAATAAACTAACATTTTTATTCTTACTATTTGGATATCCCGATTAGTTTATGGATAGGCATTGAAGTTTCGAAAATAGATTGGTATAAACATGGAAAATAAATTTATGTAAAATATAAGTTTTAATATAACTATAAGTTAATGATAACATGGTAATTGTTTAGCTAATTAATACTACCTAATTACTATTTACTAGTTGATAATATAAATTGGATGAAGCTGTGAAAGATTAAAGTAGTTAAATGTACATTTCACATCTGTCTAATTTATGATAACCCTTATTATTTGTAAATTGATAAATATTTTAAATTTTAATTATTTTGATTAATATTTGAAAACAAAATAGATGACTCCTATTAATAACTACTTATCATCATCAATTACCATTATCAACCATGTATGACTAACAATAATTGCTATCATCAACCGCCACCTTTAGCTACAATTACTATCATTACCATCTATTACAATTATTAACCTTCGTCATCAATAGTGACATACGATTTTAAGTATTCCCTTGTTTTAATTTATGTGTAATTACCTTTCAAATATTAAATTTTTAAAAAGTTTTTATTGTGACTTATATTATTTTTTACATAATTTTCAAAAAAAAATCATGTCTGAATTCATATTTTGACTATTGAACATTACGATAGGATGAAAAAAGTAAATGCTCTCGTTGAGAGTCGAACTCAAGACCTCCCGCTTACTAAACGGGTGCTCTAACCAACTGAGCTACGAGAGCTTTGTATTATGTGTTTTTCTTTATATTATCATATTAAAGATCAAGTATATGATAAATCCCAAAATGTTTCATAATTTATTAGTGTTACTTGAAGGGATTTAGAAACCACACTTTTTAGTTCCTTATTTTAAGTAAAAATTAGGCAAATGACATAGTATAAGAAAGAAATTACTTCATTTCCCTACTCTTTCATTAATTACCAAAAATCTCTTTTTTTAGTGTTTTTCGGATACATAATATAGCAGTGTGGATACTTAATATAGTAGCGCGGATACTTTAATTAATAACGGACGGATACTTACATTATTAAGTTGTTAGCAGCACAGATACTTAATTAACGGGCGAATGCATAATATAGCAGCGCGGATACTTTAATTAATAACGGGCGGATACTTAAATTATTAAGTTGTTAGCAGCACGGATACTTAATTAATGGGCGGATGCATAATATAGCAGAGCGGATACTTTAATTAATATAGGGCAGATACTTAAACTAATACAGTATCCGGTTAAGTTGAATTGGGGGAAAATAAGGGATTTTTGTATTTTAGTAAAAGAGTAGGGAAATATTGAGAATAGGTAAAGAAGTGTTGTGTATTTAAGTAATTTTTCCTTATTTTAATGGATAAATAGGTTCCAAAATTTACTCATATACTAAATTTTAAAAATCTTCCAAACTTAATCGAAACAATCTCTTAAACCATAAAGATAGGGGTGAGATTTTTGTATACACCATAATTTCACTTATGAAATTACACTAATTATATAATTGTTTGTTTTTGTCGTAGTTGTCGTCTTTAATAGATTAATTTTTGCGTCCAAGTTATAGAAATTCACTATATGTAATTTGATTTATTGTATCTAATAATCATGGTCTTCTTCCTTCCCTTAAACTACTCGTTATACTTTTTCTTCAGTTGAAGCTCTACTGAAAATAACCAATATATATATATATATATATATATATATTATAGTTCTCCTCAGATCCCGCTTATATGATTGTAGTGGATATATGTTATTATTGTTGGTAATAATTGAGGTGGAGATTGCATTTACTTTGTGTTGCATTATACATGTTTAATTTAATGTACATACGTTCATTTCGTAGAAAAAAAGATTAAAGTAATAAGAAAAGGGAGTTTGAATTTTAAATTGTAATATTTGGATTTCAACTTGAAAGTTCATTTTAATGAGCAAATTAATTATTTGGTACATAAACATATAATTATGATTTGCTTCTAAGGAAACTATGATGGATTTTTTTTAATAATTAATTGTTCTTATTCTAACACATGTATTTCATTACAACATCAAGTCTAACATATTTAATAGTAGCACTGTATTAGACATTAAATTATGGAAAACATGACCTCACACCAGCGCAAAAAAAAAAAACAGTTCAGTGTATAAAATATTTCTTATTTATATAGAATATGAGGAAGAATTACACTTTAAAGATGTAAAGTAGACAATATATCATAATACAAGCATCAGTGATTGCTTCCACGACTCGAATTCGCAAAAAAATGTGAATTCTAATACATATACATGATTTTGATCATTTTGTCAAAACCCATAACTCATAAGTTAAGCCTATCATATCATCTTCATTCATGAATTTCAAAAAAGAAATCTCCCACGAAAGAAAGTGTGCTCCAAAGTGGATACTTAACATCACATTGTATGCCGAAAAATAAAATTTTTTATTGACTTTTATCTTTATAAATTAGTTGTCGACAAAGTTATTCGATATTCATACTAGTAAGAAGTACTTCTTTCATTTCAACTTATTCAATCTACTTTTCTTTACACTTCATTTAAAAAAGAATGATTTTTTTTTCTCTTTTTGCAACTCGTCAATTTAAACTTCACTACTACAAAATTAAAAGACATTTTGACACACTTAATATATCTTAACTTCAACACCATAAAATTGAAAAAATCTTTTGTATTTTTTCAAACTCCACGTTAAATATAAATATGTCAAATAAATTAGAGTCTCGAGGTGCACACAATCTGACCCGACACCACTATTTTCCAAACTTGCTCACCAAGGTTCCATATTTTCCAACAAAATATACACATCATGATGAGTCAAATTGACACAATTATGTCATGTCAAGTGGTGTGATGGTTATTTCGTAATTGAATCCCAAATTCAAGCCTTAATTCATAACTCAAAATTCTATATAAATTTGCAACACTTATTACCGGTGATAATTTGGAGGCTCTTTCTACTAATTTTCTCCTCCCATTTCCACGAAACTTCGCGAAGAATTTCCAAATTTCTCATTAGGGTTTTCAAAAATTTATTATAAAGTTTTGATCTTTGAGAAATTTTAGTATTTGGGAATGCAATTTCTTGAACATTTTCTAAAGATTTAAGCTTTAATTTTGTTGAATTTTTTGAAAAAAATTTGGGATAATTTGATGGATTCTGATTCGTGGATTCGTCTTTCTACTTCTTCACGACGTCACCAATCTCGATCAGGTTAGTGCTATCTCACTTAACTTTCCATTTTCAGTTTGGTTAATTTATCATATTTGGGAGTGGGGGTTAGGGGAAGGGGAAATGAGGGGGGAAATTATTAAGTGGAGAATCGAACACTCATCGATAAGGTGAAAGTTTGGATTTTTATTAACTGAGCTACTAAGATTGGTATGAGGGTCAGTGTATCTAATTTTTTTTAGATAATATATGTGTAGATAGCATTTGAACATAGAAAGTCTTTTTTAGTGTGTGTGTCGGGGGGGAGGGGATTTCAAGGAGGAATTAGTTTGTGAGCTGTGGTTAAGAAAATGAAAGAATGTAAAAGGAAACTTTACATTTCTGGGGAAAAAAGGGAACTTTACATTTGGAATACTGGGTTTTAGTTTATGGTGTTAGGGGTTTAGCAATAAGGTGAAAGTTTGGATTTTATTTAACTGAGCTACTAAGATTGCCTGTTGGGCTAGTGTGTGGGTTGATTTTATCTAATATTTTAGATAATATGTGTAGATACTGGATAGCATTGGAAAATAGTATTTTTTTTGTGGGGTTGGGGGGATTGGATGGAGGAATTAGTTTGTGAGCTGAGGTTGAGAAAATGAAAGAATGTGAATGGGAACTTATTTTCTGGGGAAAAAAAGGAAAACTTGACATTTGCAATCCTGGGTTTTAGTTTATGGTGTTAGGGGTTTAGTATTTTCTTCTCTTTTGGCTTAGTCAATGTTCTTTCCTTGAAAAAATAAAGGGGTAGAGTATGAGGTCCAAGAAAATCATTTTCAGTTTGAATTACTTAGAATCAACAACAAACAGCAACAACATACCTAGTGTAAGATCACAAGTGGGGTATAGGGAGGGTAGTGTGTACGCAGTCCTTACTACTGGTATATTAGAATTGAATAGTTTATTGTAAATATGCTTAAAGATTATTTAACATGAAAATAGTAAGAGAGTGTTTTCTTTGAATGAAGAAATAGTTTGTGAGATGAGGTCAAGTGGAACTATGTTTTGCTAGAAAAATGAATGTATCAAAGAGGAGACTTCACATTTGCATTTCTGGGTTTTCGTTTCATATGGAGTTCAGTTAATATATTGTGTACTTCCCTTTTTTCACTTGCCGAACAGCTGGTTCAGAGTATGAGGTTCATGCGTCTTATTTTTGGTGGATTTGGGTATTAATTGTTGATTTCATTTAATTCATAGTTTTCTATAAGTAACTTTAAGATGTTCAAGACGATAATAGTACTAGTTTGCTCCCAAATAATATTAAAGGTGCCATCTTTCTTGTGACAGAAGGAGTTTTTGTGAGTTGAGGTGATATCCAATATGTTTACCCGATTAAAAAGAAAAAAGACAAAGGAATTGCATTTGTACTGCTTGGTTTTGTGTTTTCTCTTTGTGGTTTGTTTGAATTGTCACAAAGGATTATTTATGGTTTTTGTGATTGAAGTTGGGTTGTATTGTGCAGACTTCTATAATATAATAGAAGAGTATGAGGGTGAAGAGGAGTCAAGGCCGGAGTTCCTGTGCCCTTTTTGTGGCGAGGATTTTGATGTTGTTGGCCTTTGCTGTCATATTGATGAAGAACATGCTATTGAGGCTAAGAATGGGGTATAGTATATGCACAGCTCTTTATTTATTTCTTCTTTATTTTTCCTTTTAATCGAGCAATCATATTGGCATTGAGACATAGCTGAATTCATTGACTGGGCTATCATCTGAAAAGTTTTTTACACCCAAGACTGTCTTATATGCAGGAAAATGTTGAAGTTGGACTTTATTAATCTTCTAACTTCTATGCTGCATTTCTGTTTCTTGAAGAAGCGTTGTTTAATGGTTTAGCTTATTTTTTCCATGTTTCCTGTGCTTGTAGGAGGGGGGGGGGGGGGGGGGGGGGGGG